>NC_066560.1:351293-358793 GCF_024679095.1 Eriocheir sinensis
GTGGCCAAAACTCGGCGGTGTATTGGGGCTTAAGAGACAATCCTGAGTGGAGGAGGCCAAGGGGACGCCCACGGAGTTCGTGGCTTGATCAAGTCGATAGATCCTGCCGGAAGCTACTCGGGTTGGGAAGGAGGCCTGAATGGAGACTCGCCCGGAGGACCGAGCTTGGCGTCGAGGGGTGGGTGAGCGATGCGGCCCCAGGCATATGTCCCCATTGATTGATAATATTATAATCGAAGAAAGAAAAGAATGAGACAGTAAAAATAAAAACAATATAAATAAAAGAGAGAGAATTAGGGATTGGGAAACGTAAGAATGACAGTAATGGGGCAAAAATGATAAATTCAGGGAAGGGACGAAAGGGAGGGAGAGTGAAGAAAGTATGAGAGAAAATATAGATAGGTAGAAGAAAAAAATGCAAAGGAGCTGAGGGTTAAAATAAATGAAAGGCAGGCAAGGAAGGGAAGGTGATTGAAAGAAATAACAAAAAAAATATATATATATATATATATATATATATATATATATATATATATATATATATATATATATATATATATATATTTATATATATATATATATACTGAAGGAAGAAAAGAAAGCTTGAACAAACGACAGGAGAAAAAAAAAAATAATGGAAATGGTGGAAATGGTGAGGAAAGGAAAAATAAAGGAATAAATTTCAGTAGAGAGAGAGAAGCATTTGGACTCAGATTCAGAAAGTATGAGATGATAAGTGGCAGTCCTCCTCCTCCTCCTCCTCCTCCTCCTCTTCCTCCTCTTCTTCCTCCTCCTCCTCCTCTTTTGACTCCAGCAATTTCATTATCTTCATCTGTACTTCATTTTGTCAGTATCTTTTCCTTCATCACCACCAAACCCGCATCACTCTCATGCTCTTTTCCTCCTCCTCCTCTTCTGTCTTCACCATTATCACAGTCATACAAACCAACATCACTATATTTATTTCTTGCTATTCAGGCCAATCACGGCCATGAACTAAACATGCAAGTGATGATGTATGGTGAACCTGAGTTTGGGGTTGAGCTCTGCATCGAAGGGATTCCAAACCAACTTATAATCAACCTCCTGAGAATAAAGGAAGTCAAGGAGTGATAAAAGTGAGCGGAGTATATTCCTTTAGTTCCATCACTTCGTATGCGAGAGAGCAAACGTGCCTGTCTGTGTGCGTGTGTGCGTGCGTGTACATGGATTTCTATATAGCTAGCAGCCGTAAGTCGCTGCAGCGCATATCACTAGAAGGCTCTTTAGTCACGGACCTCGCGAGGGGTGTTCCTATGTGCTTAAAGGACAAAAAAATATACGCAAAAAAAAATTATGCTCCAGGAACCAGGATGTAAGAAAAAATGGTTAACGTAGGAAAATAATAGTGATGACATGAAAAGTTATTCTCTCTCTCTCTCTCTCTCTCTCTCTCTCTCTCTCTCTCTCTCTCTCTCTCTCTCTCTCTCTCTCTCTCTCTCTCTCTCTCTCTCTCTCTCTCCTTCTTTTTATTTTTCTTCTTCTCTTTCTTTTTCTACTTCTTTTTCCATTTTCTTATTTCTTTTTCTTTCTTCTTTTTCTTATTTTTATTTTTATTTCTTGTTTTTCTTCTTTCCTCTTTTTATTCTTGTTGTTTTTCTTCTTTCTTCTTTTTGCTTCATTTTCTTCCTTCCTTTTCTTCTTCCTTCTTTCCTTTTTTTTTCTTTTTATTCTTCTTTTTATCCTTTTTTTTCTTCTTTTTTACTTTTCTTCTTTTTCTTTTTTTCTTTTTTCTTTTTCTTTTTCTTCGTCTTCGTCTTTGTCTTCGCCTCCAAATCTTAACGATCCACTACCTACTTCCTCTGTTATTATCATACATCTAAATAACACACACACACACACACACACACACACACACACACACACACACACACACACACACATAATCTGCCAAACCGTTCATGTCACTCGCTTGTGTTTGGTAATTAGTCTTTAATTAAGTCAGCTAATCAAGTTGTCCTTACTCTAATTAAGTCGTGGCGTCGTCATTAAGAGGTAAAGGAGAATTGGAAGGAAACAGAGGCGAAGGAGAGGTAGTGGCGTGAGGAAAAGAGGAGTGAGGGAGGGATTAAGAAGACAGAGGTGAAGGAAAGGCATAGGCAAAGAAAGGACTAGTGATGGGAAAGGTGACAAAATGGAAACAATGGAAAGGATTCTGGATTCTATCCCTCTCTGTTCCCTTATCTCCAGTTTCCATTCGGCCGTTCTATCTCTGCATTGGTAGACGGTCACAGTTCTTCGGAACATATCAACAGTGGTGTCCCGAAGTGCTCTGTCCTATCTCCCATTCTCTTCCTGTTATTCTGCAGTGATCTTCATTCGACAACAAACTGTCCTATCCACTCGTACGCTGATGACTCGACTCTGCATTATGCAACTTCTTTCAACAGAAGGCCCTTCCAACGGAAATTACAAGACTTCAGACTGGAGGCTGCAAAACGCTTAACCTCAGACCTTGCTATTATTTCTAATTCAGGCAGAAGGAACCTGGTGTCCTTCAACGCCTCAAAAACTCAGTGTCTCCACATAATCCTCCAAACTTCTATCCCTTATTCTTCGGCAACACTTAAGCTAGAAACACCCTGCCGAATTTTGGACACGAATTTGTCGCCGAATCAAATCGTGGAAAAATTCGGCGACCGGTTCGCCGACATGACCAAGATTCTTACAATTCGTGACCATTCGGCGACATGTCGGCGTATGCTCAATACAATTCGGGGACAATTCGAAGACATGTCCCCGACTATTCGGCTTCCATGTTGCCTAATTGTAAATATGAAATTTTAACGTTTTTTTGTTGCGGAATATTTGGCGACAAGTCTCCGAAGTGTCGGCGACATGTTGGGGACAACTCTCCGACAGTGCCAAGATTTCTGACAGCTGATCAGCTGATGCCCAGGTGGCATATAAGCACGGGAATCCGGGGAGCAACACACACTTCTTCACCGGCAGCTGAAGAGCCCACCTCGTCTCTCACCACCCCCAGGAGTTCCCTCATTGCCTCTCACCATGGACGACAATTTAACGTTGGTTCTGTTGTACAACTTGGTCACGCAAATTACACTCACATGTGATTTGCTACTGGAGCAGGAAAGAGATCGACGGCAAGCCAGGGATGCAGTTGTTGTAAGAGGACGATGAAGAAGATACAGACCAAGAAGGATATGGTTTGCTGAGTGGCTCCAGAAAAGACCGCGCAACCCATGGCTTGTTTTCCTTTCGGTGCAGACGAGTTGTTGGTTGTGAGAGCTACATATCGTTTGCTCCGCTGACAGGATGTAGCGAGTACAGGTTCCCCTCATCCATGGAGGGAATGTTCCTCTCTTCTTCCAACTCTGTAGAGAACAAATCTTGAGAAGCCACAGTGGAAAAAAGGCGCGGGCAAAGGGCAATGAATAGACCGTGGGTGCAGAACTGAATCATCGTGGCTGCTGGTGTGGGTATAAATACCCCCCCCGCCTACACCTCCTCCCCGCGATCCGCTTGCCGTGTCGTGATTAATTCGCCGAATATACGCGGAATATTTGGGACATTTTCCCAAATAGTCTTGGCCATTCGGAACATGTTGGAAACATCCCGAATATTTGATGACGAACAGGAATAGTCGGCGACATGTCGGCGACAAATTCGCCAACAAAATTCAAATTTCAACGGTTATAATTCGGCGACAATTCGCTGAACACCGCGAATTGGACGCCGAATTGTCAGGGACATGTCGGCGACATTTCGGCGACAATTCGGCGTCCATTTTGCATTCATGCACATTCGGCGAATGGCCGCGAATTTTTCATGCAACATGAAACTTTCGTGGCGGTCGTGATAACTGTCCAGAAGTCGCGTGGTGGACTCAGACATGTCCCCGAAAGGCCGAGAACAGACAAGAAAGATGCCGAAATTGTCCACGACACAGGATGACTTGCATATTCGCGCACATTCATAAACCAATATTCGGCAGTGTATTTCTAGCAAAAGGTTCTTCGTCTCATCAACTCCCCTTTTCTCACTGACAGTCTTCTACCTCTTAAATTCCGCCGCAATGTTTCCTCTCTATTTTCTACCGATATTTTCATGCTGACTGCTTCTCTGAACTTGCTAACTGCATGCCTCTACCCCTCCCATGGCCCCGCTGAACTCGACGTTTTACTCAAGCTCACCCCTATACTGTCCAAATCCCGTATGCCACAGGACCTCTCTTTTGGCCTCTTGTTCTATTTTTCTTTTGTTGGAGAAGCGATTGGCGGGCTTTTTTTGTTAAAACTTTGTTTTAGTGCCCTTGAGCTGTTTCTTTTTCTGTAAAAAAAAATATATGACAGAGGTGAGGAGGAGGTGACAGATATGGAAGTAAAAAAAATGAAATAAGAGATAAAGTAATATGGACAGGTGAAGGAGAAGTCGAGGCAAGTAGCAGTGAAAGATAAAAAGGGGGTAGTACGTATTACGTATGTAATGAGAGAAAAAAAAGAGGTGAAGGCAAAACAAGACACAGGGATAAGATAGGAAAATAAAGAACAGGGATGAGTCTTTGGGAAAGAACAATAATGGAGAAAACAAGAATGTGAAAGTGAACTCAACAAAGAATATATATATATATATATATATATATATATATATATATATATATATATATATATATATATATATATATATATATATATATATATATATATATATATATATATATATATATACCATTACAAAACACGCTGCCACAACGTATGGGGATCTATACAAGCTCATTGCTTTATTCTTTGAAAACGAATCTTTCTTTTAATTTTATTTTCTTATCATAACTTATAATTAAATGTACAAAGTACTTTAAACTATTATAGAAGTATACAATAGTTATCAGTATTTATGTGTGTGTGTGTGTGTGTGTGTGTGTGTGTGTGTGTGTGTGTGTGTGTGTGTGTGTGTGTAAAGTCTCCAGACAATCCCGTGATCTTATCACACATGTAAATGTGGCGCTATGGCGGACAGCCTAGGTCACCATCAGCTATCCTGCCCCCGAGACCCAGGCCGCCTCCCAAGACACGCAGCCATCAACGATATCATAAGGCGCGGCCTGGCAGGTGCAGGAGTGCCGGCGCTCCTCGAGCCACAAGGCCTCGACCGCGGTGACGGCCGGCGGCCAGACGGCATCACCATCACACCGTTCAGGAGCGGAAGGTCACTTGTCTGGGACGCCACCTGCTCAAACATCTTCAATTCCACCCAAGTCACCTCCTGTGCCGTAACCCCTGGAGCCGCCGCTCGCGCTGCTGAGCAACGGACGCATGCGCGCTAATCCGCACTTGTCCAGCGATACCGCTTCGAACCCCTCGCAGTGGAGACGACCGGCGTGCTGGGACCCGCGGTCTCCAAGTTCCTGACAGAGCTTGGACGTTGTATCACTGCACAGCCGAGAGAGAAGCGGGACACCTGCTTCCTCAGACAACGTGTCAGCCTTGCTGTCGTACGCGGGAACGGTGCCGCCATCACGGTGCCGGCAACGGACCCGTGATGGGCCCTTCTTTGTAAACATAATATAGAATAATAAATTTCATTTGACACACACACACACACACACACACATAGACTCACACACACACACCCTAAGAGGTGCACGTCACAGCAGCCTGCGGAAAGGTCGGGGCAGCTGCCATCACACTCTGTGATGCCAAAGAAATAAATATTGGTGGAGACCACACACACACACACACACTTTCCACCAATATTTATTTATTTGGCATTGAGTGATGCTGACCTTTCCGCAGGTTCTGTGACGTGTGGCATGTGTGTGTGTGTGTGTGTGTTTGAGAAAGAATGAACGAGAGAGAGAGAGAGTGTGTGTGTGTGTGTGTGTGTGTGTGTGTGTGTGTGTGTGTGTGTGTGTGTGTGTGTGTGTTTGAGAGAAAGAATGAACGAGAGAGAGAGAGAGAGAGAAATGTGTGTGTGTGTGTGTGTGTGTGTGTGTGTGTGTGTGTGTGTGTGTAATTCACCACGGCCTGATCTGAGTTGGACTCGCTTTCGCCAGCAGGTACCCTCCGATACGAGCAGTGACCTTTATCGTCGATCTCTGGGTACTGCCAGGATCTCACACCACACACCCCATCCCCTTGCTCAGGGGAAGTAACCACTCTAGTCAACGGAAAGAATCCGGCCTAAGCGGGGTTCGAACCGCCCTTGTTTGGCCGTGAAGCCTTGCAGCAAGACAGTCTAGCCGATTGAGCTACCAGGCGGTGTGTGTGTGTGTGTGTGTGTGTGTGAGAAAGAGAGAGAGAGAGATAATAATAATAATAATAATAATAATAATAATAATAATAATAATAATAAGAATTTTATGTCCACCAGAGGTGGTTATTCGTACATCAAATACATAAAAAGTACATAGGTTATTGCAATGAGATAATTAGTTATTCATCAGTTGTTTCAGTTTCGATTAAGTAAGAACTCTTTCAGAATATATTTGAATTTATGCAAGGTGTGGGCAGTGCTTATATGTGTTGGCAGGAGTTCCAAAGTTTAGGCCCGTGTACAGAAAGTTGTCTGGCTCCTGTGTCTGTGTGTGTTCTTGGTACATACAGATTACCCTGCTGGCGTGTTGTGCTGTTGGTGATGCTGTTTACAGAGAGGAGAGGCATTAGATATTCAGGGTATTGACCGTGTAGATGTTTATATATATTCACTGCTGTGTCAAAAGTTATTTGTTGTGAAACATTGAGCCAATTGAGTTCCTTAATTATCGGAGTTACATGATCATATTTCTGGGCCTTCCCTTCTACGATTTTGGCAGCGAAGTTCTGTAGTTTCTGTACTTTAGTTAGCAGCGTATTGTTAGCTGTCCCCCATATGATATTACAATAGTTTAGTATACTTAATACTAGTGACTCTACCATAAGCTGCCTTGTGGGTTTTTCAAAACATTGTTTTATTCTATTTGCATACATAAGTGTTCCTAGGATTTTCTCACTGATTTCGGTTATATGGTGATCAAACACTAAATATTGGTCTATATACAATCCTAAATTCTTTACATTGTTTGAGGGTTCGATCTTACTATCATGGAAGAGAATGGTTGTGCTATTAGGTATTCTTGATATTAGTTGTCTGCTTCCTATAAATATACATTGGGTTTTCTGGGTGTTTAACATTAGACCATTTTTATTAAAGTACACCATGGCTTTGAGGTGGTTTCAACTTTTTCACTAGTAGATTTATATCCTTCAGTGGCCCTATGGAGAAATTATGTGTCGTCTGCGTATTGTATCAGTGTGCATTCGTCGAAGTATTCATGCATGTCGTTTACATAGAGTGTAAATAATATAGGCCCTAAAATGGAGCCTTGTGGAACGCCATATTGTAGGTTTGCCTTTGTGGAGAAATGGTTTTGTAGGCGTACTGTCTGTGTTCTGTTCGATAAGTAGTCTTTGAACCAAAATGTGTCTACTTTAACATTTGAGAGTTTGTGGAGGAGAATCTTAT
>NC_066560.1:363793-433793 GCF_024679095.1 Eriocheir sinensis
GTCTAACGGCTTATTATACCAACAGTAGGAGTCTCAGCAACAAGATAGATCTACTGAGGGGGAAAGCATGTGTAGATAGACATAATAGCAATCACGGAAGCGTGGGTTGATAGTGCAAACAAAAACTTCATGTCAGGTGGAAATAGATGGTTATTAGATGTTTCACAAAGATAGTAAGTGAAGAAGGGGAGGAGTGGTAGCAATTTATGTTAAAGACACATCTTAATGTTCCGCAAACAACTTTGTTCAAACGAAGGGCGACTCCGAATAAGTTTAGTTGGACGTCCACAAAGGGAAAGACAAACTAACTCTAGGGGTTCTTTACAGGCCACCCAACCAAAGCAGGCAGGACACGGACATATTACTACAAGAGGTTGGCAGGGCGAGCAGGAAGAAAAATGTCTGTATAATGGGGGATTTTAACTATAGGACTGGGAAGGGTTGGTGGTTGATCTAGAATCTGAGGATTTTCTGAACTAATACAAAACAATTTCCTCAAGCAGCCAGTAACTGAGTCCACCAGAGGTAACAATATTTTCGATTTAGTCTTAACCAACAACGAGAATATGATCAGTGAGCTAGATGTTGGGGGAGAGCTAGGTGGTAGTGATCACAAGGAGATTAGGTTTAACTTAGACGGGGCGATAACCCATGAACTCAACCCTGTGTTGGTGCCAGACTTTAGAAGAGCCGATTACGAGGGACTTAGAGGACATCTTGAGGAGGTAAACTGGGAAACCTTAGGGCTGGATGAAGATCGGATCTCAGGTCCGGAACCTGAAGGGCAGGGGAGCGATATAGAGCTGACCTACAATAATTAAGTTGGAGTAATAGCAGAGGGTCAGAGACACCATATCCCTTACCAAGCACGTGGAAAGGAAAATAACGATCCAAAATGTATGACCCACAGTCCCAAGCATGTGACTGGCTTAATTAAAGAGAGGAAAATCAAGAACGGGGAAACACACCTTAAGGTATGTCTGTTGAACTAGCCAGGTCGGAGGAGAAGAACACCCGTCTAGCAAAAAGAAATTATGAGATTAGGGTAACCAACGAGGCCAAGAGCGATCCCAAAGGGTTCTTTAAATTGTAGAAAACGAAAACAAGGGGGAGAATTGGACCGTTGAAAACAAACACAGGTGAGTTCGTTGAGAATGGAGAAGATATGAGTCAGATGTTGAATGACCACTTCCTCTCAGTTTTTACATTGGAAAATCTAACCACCATTCTGGAGAGAGTGCAGGTATATGAGGGCGAGGATAAGGACAAGTTGAGGGATGTGATCATCACTAGGCACGTAGTCCAGGATGAGATTGGAAGGTTTAAGAAAACAAATCGCCAGGCCCAGACGAAATATTCCCACGGGTTCTGAAAGAATGCAAGGTCCTCAGTGGTACACTTACCGATATCTTTAAGATGTCGGTAAATTCTAGGTATGTGCCCAACCAATATAAAGTAGCTAATGTGACGCCTATTTTCAATAAGGAAGACATGTCAGCCACCTCAAATTATCGCCCGATTTGCTTAATATTAGTTATAGGAAAGATATTGGAATCAATTATGGCCAGGAGCATGTTGGATAAATTCATGGATAGTGAGGTGAGTTGTATAGGCCAACCGGCCTCTTGCAGACTCCTTACGTTCTTATGTTCTTATGTTCTCCTCCTCCTCCTCCTCTTTGTTTCATATATCGTTGCCACCTCTTCCCTTCCCTCTTCCACCATCCCATCGCTTTCCAATTTCGCTTTTCACCCACAACTTTCCTCTTTTCATTCCTTCTCCTCCTCCCTTATTCCAGCAAGCCCTTTCAAGTTTCTGCCTGGCACGAAAAAATACAAAAAAACGTTCTGCTTAATTTCCTTCTTTTCTATTGGTTTTGTTGTGTTTAAAGACTTGGTGTGAGAAGATATTTGTGTGTGTGTGTGTGTGTGTGTCTGTGTGTGTGTTAGTATGGGTGCATGTTTGTGTGTGTGTGTGGGGGGGGGGGGGGGTGCATGGGTATGCCTCCCCGCTCTAATAATTCATTTTCATATTAATTTCACGGCCTAAGTGACTTTAATCGGACGCGTCCAGTTTTCAGTGTGACGCAAACTTCATTACTCCGATTAATTCCTTCATATGAGATTATTATTTGGCAGAGAGGCACATACCTAACACACACACACACACACACACATTCAGTCAACATTACTTATCTCCCCTCAGTGTCACATGCTCCTGTCATCCCCACAATACCCTACACCACCACCACCACTTCCACCCCCCAACCACAACTACTACCACCACTACTTAATTCCAACTCCTCTAAATCCCCGCCACCCCCCCCCCCAACTGTTTCCCCAACCGAAGTCACAAGGTCAAAAGAAAATGCCAGACAAACATGAAAACATGCTGACAACTAAGTCAGCACGATGGTTAACGGGTCACACACACACACACACACACACACACACACACACACACACACACACACACACACACACACACTCGCGCAGGTGCGTGCACTCGTGTAAGATTTTTCATATATGAGAAAATAATATAAATTTCTTCAAAAGGATTTTGGCACATTCCACGATCTTTTATTCGCTTTCCGGTTATTAGGACAAGGGAGGAAAATACCAATTCTGCTTTATTACCTGGAATGAGAATCTGTGACACCTGACTCCTCCCATTATGAAAAACCTTTATTCTCTTCACTCAATAGGTAGAAAGGTCATGATATAAGGCAATAAGTGTGAGCGTGTGCGTGTATGCAGAGCCAGCAGTCTGCGGGAGCACACTCGTCACGCCACACAACTCCTCAGCTTTCGGGCCTTCAAGATTCCACGGCTGACGTCCATACCACGACGTCCATTGGTTATTAAATAACATTAATTTTGACTGCCATGATATTGACTAAAACTGGTAGATAATGACATTTCCCTTTTCTTCATATTTTTAAAACAGATTCGAGATTCACCAGCCTTCCATAAGATGATATGCCGTGACCCAAGTGATTTTCACTTTTAACATTCTGTATAATACGACCGTTTATCATGATGCATAGATTGTCCTTTAAAAAGTCTGAATCAGAAACAAATAGAAAACACATGTTGGGATTAAAATTAAATTTGGTAGTATACCGCTCACAAAGCCTCACCATCTTCTTAAAAGCATGGCTCGTTGGACTCAGAACCACTATGTCGTCTGAATAGGCACATGCATTACAACCAATGTTGCTTCTGCACTACCAGATTTATGTAAATAGAAAATAAAAAGGACTTATGATACCGCTCTTCTTTACACCATTACATAGTTTAAGCTGATCGGAATTGACACCATTCCAGCTTACTATTGCAGTGCGCTATCAAATACATATTAAGAAGTAGCCGAACTGGCAGGGGGCAAATGTCTCTTTATAAGAAGGCTAAACAGTTTTCTATATTGAACCTTATCAAATGTTCTCATGGTTCTCAAGTAGCAGCATATATACGTTAGATCCTAGTGTTTGATAATACTGTATTGTTTCCGTGACTAGAAAAGAACATAGTGAAATAGAATAAGAATTTATATGCAAATTGCGAATGAGATGTCATTATCTTATCATTTATAAGTAAAATAAATACGTGGTTTATGATTTTACTGATTACTGAATTCAGTGATAAGCTCAGTAATTAGACGAGTCACAAAGGAGATAGTTGGGAGCTACGGGCTCTCACAGTGTCGTCTGTGGAAGGGCGAGGGTGTGGAGTATCTTACGTATGAGAGCCACGTCGGCGTCGCCAAGGCAGCCAGAGTTTGTCGGCTGTGGTGAGGCGCTTTTCCGCAGGTAACGTCCATGGGCAGCGCGGCGTCTGATGGCAAGGTGCTCGTAGAGGCCTGTTGTTTAGTCTCTCAGGTTAACCGACGCGCTAGACTGAGTATCGAGGCCTTTATTATTTCACTGTTACTAAACTGGTCTTATGAGCCACAAACCGGGTGGGTGGGTGTTCGCACCCCGATCACCTCATTGTTTAGGGAGGGTGGGTTGGTGGAAGGGTTGACGACGCACGCAATCGTTGATTCTGCTTTTACGTGGCTCGACAGACATTCTTCACTCTGTCAGCTATATTGTTAACTTGTAAAGAAGTTGCTGTACGTTTAGCGAGAGGAGGAGGGGGAGGGGTTAATGACATGCACCTTTGAGGCAGCTCCAAGAGCGCCAGACCTTTCTTGTGTGTGTGTGTGTGTGTGTGTGTGTGTGTGTGTGTGTGTGTGTGATTCACCACGGCCTGATCACGAGTTGGCCTCGCTTTCGCCAGCAGGTACCCTCCCGACACGAACAAGTGCATGCACATTATAGTCGATCTCTGGGTACTGCCAGTAACTCACACACCGCACACCCCATCCTTCTTGCTCAAGTGGGGACAGTAACCACTCCTAGTCAACGGAAAGAATCCGGCCTGAGCGGGGTTCGAACCGCCGCCTGTTTGGCCGTTAAGCCTTGCAACGCGGCGGTCTAGCCGATTGAGCTACCGGAGCGGTGTAGCTACCGAAGGGGTGTGTGTGTGTGTGTGTGTGTGTGTGTGTGTGTGTGTGTGTGTGTGTGTGTGTGTGTACACGCGCACGCATGTGAATTTGCATTTACGTGAGTCGTGAATATATGCGTGTGCGTATCATGATTGGAAGAAATAAGGTTAAAAAAATGGATTTGGGGCTTATTTATGTTTTTATCATTGTCTTTTTGTTATATCGGCTTTTATTGATTTTTTTTTTTTTCATCATTTGAATGTAAAGCACTTCAAAGAAGTAATTACAAAGTATATTCGACCCTCAATATCCCGGACTAATGGGGGAGATGTGTGTCCGGGAGCCACAAAAGTCGGGGAATTAATCATTACAGTCCGGGGTGGCGCGGCCTTTGCCCGTACGTTTGCAAAACTGGGTCCGGCAATATCCATTATTCAGTACCTGCCGCGAACTTTATCACTCTTTGTTCAACACATTCAATCAACACATCTGAGGTGATTAAGAACAAGATATTTCGAGACCAATAACATATCAACGAAGGACGCACTGTCGACGGCAGTAGCGAAGTTTCCGCATTTCTTTTTCCACTCCAGGTGCTTAAGGATATCGCACTACTGCGAATAATTTTCAGGGAATGTTTGTCTATAAAAATAAAATAATGAAAATATCAAATGGGTAATAAAAAATTAATGATAACTACAAGCAGCTGCTTGGCTGATAGACTACATGTAAACAGATGTAGTGTCGGCAGCTGTGATGCAGTGTTTGCGGATTTATTTTTCAGCTCCCTGTGGCCAAAGATATTACAGGTAGTACTCAAGTTACAACGTATGCGACTTACGATTACTCACTCTTACAACCAGGCCAATAATATTAGTAATTCCTCTTTAAGCAATGAGTTGACATTTCAAATATCCTGCCGTCAGCAGCAGCTTGTTTATACAGTGATCCCGCACCTCCTACGACTCCCACCCCTCCGCTGCCTTAACCTAGCGGGGTGGGGTTAGGCAGAAGAGGGAAATGGGGCGTGGGCTGGACCAGCCCACCCAAGTAATCATCCCCTTCAGCTGCCTGGGGCACTCAAGCAGCAAATACTAACCACTTCTCGCTATCCATTGTTACACTACCAGTTTATACATCAATAATCTGCAATATAAGCATGCTGATAGATCTAGCAGATGCCGGTGTCATAGGGAATTTGACTTCCCCCTATCGCGGCATCCCCGAACCATTCACCCTAGTGAATTTAGCTTCCCCGAGCCAAAATCCCTGAGGTTACTTGGACCCCCCCTTGGTATCCCCCTCCATTTTTTGGCACCCCCGAGCCATATACTCTAGGGAATCTTTCATCCCTGTACCGAAATCTCTAAGGGAATTTAGAACCCCTTTTATTTCCTACTCAAACATATAATTTTATGATTATTCTTATTATTATTAAAATTGATTTAAAAAAAATTGATTTAAAAATATTCAAATCATTATACATCAAACATTATAAACCCGAATTAAATGGCTCAACTACTTCTTGCCCGCTTCATATTCTCAAGTGAGTCCCAGTTTGAAGCATCTGAGCCTTATTTACTAACCTTCCTCTTTGCTGTTTCATAGCTCCTGGGTTAGTTCACTTAGCGTGGCTCAACATACAGGTTTATTCTCTGGTTTCGTTATTATTATTATTATTATTACTGTTTGTTGCTGATTTTTTTTATGTTGCTATTGTAACACTTGTGCAACATAAATGCATAACAAAATTTATAGAGAAAAAAAAGAGTGTTATGGTATCACCTTGCCGTAATTTTCCATCGTAGTTCATGTTTCTGTTCTCTTCCATTATTTCTCTTGCTTTTCTCAACAGTGGGGTAAATGGCTATTTACAAATAGCGTCATGCAACGACTGAATTGAAATTTTCAAAGAGTATTTCATATTACAAATACCAATTACAGTGAAAGAGGCTACTGTGAGTTTTTTTCTTTTTTTATCACAGACGACAGAAAATGGAGAGTTCACCCAGAAATCCATCACCCAGCAAGAGAAAGGGTGAAGACGATGAACATCGAACTTATAACGAAGTACTCTCTGATAAATCTGATAAAATCGATTAAAGTTGTGGCTAGAGCCAAATAAGATAAAGGTAATGGAAAAAGCCCGCACAGATGTACCACCAAAAGAAAGCTCACCAGCACATGAATCTAACGATGAAAGTGATGCTTGGATTCCTGATTTGAACCTGAAAAAAGAGCACAGAATCATGCTGCAAAATGATGAACCACTTGATGACTGTATCATTCAAGCTGCCCAGACCCTTCTGCATAGGCAGTTTCCGCACATTTAGGGTCTACAGCCGACAATCTACTCCCAGAAATTGATGGAATTCAAAGAACTTCGTGAAGGATCTGAAAATATCCAAATACACCATACAGGAGCCTTCCACTGGGTTACCAGTACAACCATTAGACGTTCTAAATTTGCAGTAGCCCGTATTTTGGACAGCAAAGTAGTTACAGGTAAGAGATTACCATCATCCCTGGAGTGTCAGATTGCTCGGATATATTCAGGAAAGAAAGAAAAGTTCAATGTTGAAGTGTCTTCTGTTCAGCAACAAGAGGGGGCTGATGACTGTGGTGTATTTGCAATAGCATTTGCTGTGGAAGTAGCATTTGGTGGTAACCCCTTCAAAGTAATATACAGACAAGAGGACATGCGAAACCACCTTGAGGATAGTTTCAAGAACAGAAAGCTTTCACCTTTCCCTAGAGGTGAAATGGGAAAGAAGTCAGTCAGAAAGTTGGCAAAAATTGAAGTGCATTGTCTCTGCTTCCTTCCAGAGAGCTATGACAGTATGGTTGAGTGTGAAGACTGTTTCACGTGGTTTCACCATGGATGTTTAAATTATCTAGAGACAGATAAGAACTATGGGTGGAAATGTGAAGACTGTAGTCCCAAAAAGAAGAAACAAAAATTCTAGTTTTGATTACCAGTTTTTAATATTGTATCATTTTTCTAAATCTTACTGTCGGTATTTTATAAATAAATAGAAATTCATTGTAGTCTCCAAAGAATTAACAAAAATTCTAGTTTTATTGTGGCCAGCAAATTTAGTTGAAAAAAAATGGCCCTTATCATAACTTTCATAATCTAAAGTGATAAAAAAGGGGGGGCCATATTCCCTGGTAAAAATAGGGGTGCCGAAATCCCTAGGGGGGTTCCAAAATCACTGGGGAATTCCACTCGGGGAGGCCATATCCACTGGGGTGCCAAATCCCCTGTGACACCGGTAGGCTAGCACGTGAATCAAGCAGGGGTGTTGTGAGAATATTCAGTTATATCCACACTTTACAAGTCTCAGCTGTATTTGGTTCACTCGTCATCCCACACAGTTTTCAGCAGGTGAGGGGTGAGACCGCCTGAGCCTGGACAGTTGATTAGCTGAGTGCAACCAAAATGCCATCCCAGAACAACAGCTCCCTCACAAAATTTCCGCACCTAACGTAATATTGCACAATGTGAGGCTAACGCGTCACTTGAACTGTAGCAAGGATTATATACTATAAGGATAGCTCACTAAGCTTTTGTTTTACCCACAATGCACCGCGGATGACGTCACACATGTAAACAAATGGTGCTGGGCGGCAAACTGGTTCACTTCACTGTGTTCTCACCGTAGCGTGCTCAGTGAAAATGGTGATTTGTGGCGTATATGGGTGTTACAGTGGCTCAACTGCGGAAAGTCGTCAATGTGTTAAATTCATTAGGTTTCCTAGAGACAAACACACCTTGAAGAAGTGGATTTTGGCCTGCAAACGAAAATATAAAGTGAAGGTGAAGTCTGCGCGGGTGAGGTCCAAACATTTTCCAAGAAAGTGATAACATTAAAGAAAAAACAATAAAGCTCTATAGTGAGAGTTTGGTTTGAGGTAAATTCATTTAGTTAAAAATTTGCGTAAATATTGTACAGTATATATGTATGTATAAAAAAAAAAATACTTTCATTATATATGACAGGATTAGTTACCCCTGCAAATTAAATTGTAGAAAACTAATGTTAATAAAAGTTAAAAAAACGTAAGCATCGATGGTAAACAGAGCAATATTTCTGCTGCTTGTTTACCATGTCTCTCACATTATTTATATTATTGTATACTATTAGCCAACACAACAGCTGCCTAATTTAATTATTTACCTTTAGCAATCAAAAAAGCGCAAAATCTGACCATGAATAAGAATAAATAAGGGTTTTCTAGTACATTTCATACCGTGAGAGCAGGGTGAGAGTGAACCAGATGACGTACCGCTGTCATGACGTCATAGATGATGTTTCAGTGAGCTATCCTTATAGTATATAATCCCTGAACTGTAGTGAGGCAAGTGCCTGAGAACAGAGGCGGGGTAGTCGGGGAGGGTAGACACGCGGGAATGCTGCCTTTCCGCGTTGGGACATTTGAATAATATTTCATTATATTTTTTTTAATATACATTTTGACTTTGACCTACCTGTCGGGACCAAACCCCGCTGTAACTCAAGAACTACCTATATACTAATGTAAATTATTTGTGAACTTGGTTCCATATGTACATAATGTTTTTTACATGCAAATGTAAGGTCACAGAGCGGCATTAATAAGCAAATAGCCTACAGCGCACACTGCTACCCAGCGGGAATTGTGGACACTAATCGGGGGACTGAATCTGATTTATGGCCGGATTTTTTTCGATACCCGGTTTTGGTCAGGCATACATCAAAGTCAAATTATAACAAGTCTGGTCACTTCCTGCAAAAATATCGTCGGGCTCGCGCATGATCTTACGTTGTCTTTAGAGACGGGGGCCGTTGCGCACTTGCGTGAGACAGTCTGCAACGAGACGGGGTCGGGTGCACAGCGTTAACGTGAACCGGGATGCCTAATAAATGTGGTGTAGGTGGCTGCACATCCAATTATAAACACAAACGTGGAATTATGATTCTTTGTTAAATAAGAATGGTATACTTGGAGTTAATAAAGAATTAATATAATGACTGAAATAGTATTCTGTGGACAAAATTAAAAAAAATACGTCACCCATCAATTACTCCGGTTTCTGTCCGCGGACCATGGAGGATTATTGGTGGAGTCGACATCAGCCCTTATAAGTGAATCCGCAGAACTATCATTTTTAGGGCCGCAGGTGGTCAGGTCAGGCTGCCCCTTAATGGGCTCGGCCAGGCTGCCAGGTGTTTTCAGGTCAGGTATTTATGAAACAGATCTACTGCAACAATAAATGTACAGTACTCAAAAACACCACCATCATAATGAATGAGACGGGGTCTGGAGTTAACAACTAAGGTAGTAGACGTGAGCTCTCACCCGAGTATCCCTCATCTTGCGGCAGTTCGGCTGCTTCACCTCAATGAATGGGATTAACGAGCCTTGTCGACTCCATCAATTCTACCTCCATGCCTCGGACCCACCAAGACAACATGACGCCACCTCTTTGCCACGCCTCTCCTGCGCCTGAACAGACTTCTTCTATGATTAGTCTTTGGCGTATATCAGGGGTGGGCTTGAGAGAGCGACTCGGGGCGGCCGGGACGTCCCGGGTGCTCTCAAACGCGTGACGCCGCAGCACGGGTTGGCAACTCGGAATGTTTGCGGGCTCCTGGTTTGGAGAGGTTGAGCGCCTCCGTGCTGGGATGACGTCATCAACAAATATGGCCGCCCAAACAGACACATATGAGTGCTTCCATTGCATTTCACCTTTCTGTTCCCCCATAAACACTAAAACTTCCTTCTCTTCCTCTGTTGCAAGGAGCTCGTCGGCCAGAACAGCTTGTGATGCATGTTTAAACGCCGTCAGGAGGATCAGCGGGCGCCATTTTTTTGCCAGAACAGCTAGAGAGAGAGCAGCGGACGCCATTCTGCTGCCAGTGATATGCCGTTACCATAACAACGACGAGGCTTAACTGAGAGGCGCACAAAAGCGTTTGATAGAGGGTCCCGGGTGGTCTGAGCGCCCGGGACGTCCCGAGTCGCTCTCTCAAACGCACCCCAGGAAATGCCAAATATAGTTGGACATGTGTCCGGCAGAGCTGGGCACTTCCGTACCTCTGTCCGCACCTCCGCTCCTCCGGACCTGCGGACCTTTAAACGAGGTGCGGAGGTCCGAAGTGCGGAAAGTTTTTCAAAAGTGCGGAAGTAACAGGTGCGGAACGGCAGTATTTTAAGTCCGTACCTCCGCACCTGAGGTTTTCAAGGATAAAAAAAATGAAAACGACAAACAGTCCGCGCTCTGCAGTAATACTTCCGGTCGTTTACGCGGTCTGTGCTGCAGCCTGCAGGGCATGTTTTCCCGCCACTTGAGTGACGTCACTCATTCAGATTTACGGCCCGGTTCAAAATATACCGTTTGTCGTCCGTCTTAAAGGAAGTGCTGAGGTATGATAATTATGATGAGTGTAAAAGTAGTTACTTTACTTCAGGTGGTGGAGATTCTATGCGTTAAAATGACAATAATGATAACAAAAATAATGGTAATAATAATAATAATAATAATAATAATAATAATAATAATAATAATGCTGCTGCAGTATTGCCTTGTATTTCTTTTTTTTAAGGTACGGACTAGATTTTTCAGGCGCGCTTTAATAGTTTTGGGTACGGTACCGGAGGTGCGGAGGTGCGGTACCGGAACGAGTGAAAAAATTTTAGGCGCGGAAGTACAGGTACGGACTATATGTGTTTCGAGGTGCGGAGGAGCGGTACCGGACTACCCGATATCCAGTAACGCGCCCAGCTCTGGTGTCCGGCCATTGTGGAACCCCAGATTTTGTCCGGAAAATCCAATATTTGGGAAATCGAGGGTCGAGTGTAATTTAGAGTGAAAGAAAAGGTCAGTTGTTTAAGGTTGGTCTGTGTTAACTTCTGCTGTACAGGAAATGACGTTTTGTTTCACTCCATAAATTACTCATTATTTTAACTGATTTAATTATAAATATGAAAAATATAAATTAAATAAAAAAAAACAATAAAACCCAGTAAAATCCATTGGGTTGTGTTTGAAAAAGAAAAGGGATTATTCCCAGCCCCTTAGGGTAGGCGGTGGCTAGGTGGTTAGCGTGCGGGCCCCGCATTCACAGCGTGATGGACGACGCGGGTTCGAATCCGCCGCTACCACCTGGGATTTTTCAGTCAACACCGAATGGCTTAAGACTACGCACATGCTGTCCTGAAGACCACCCATCAACCCGGACTCTAGAGGAAACCGTCCAAGTGAATCAAGAACGAGCTCCGGGGAGCAGCATGAGCCAAGAAAAGATGGGACCACTATAAAACATTAACCTGCATCATGACGAGCTGGGTCCGACTATCATCCAGGCTCCTCAAGAAAGCCTACCGGCGCATGTAAAAAAAAAAAGAAAAAAAAAGAAAGAAATCAAACACAGGTATGGTATAACACGAACTTCGCCTCAAAGTTAAAAGAAAACCTATTTTTTAGGGACAGCCTCCGTGCTGTCACCCTGCCTGGTCAAACTCTTTCGCCTCTGCCTGTCAACATCTACCTTTCCTTCTTGCTGGAAGTATGCCTTCACACAGCCTGTACCTAAGAAGGGTGACCGCTCCAATCCCTCAAACTACCGTCCTATTGCTTTACTTTCTTGTCTATCTAAAGCTTTTGAATCAATCCTTAACCGTAAGATTCAAAAGCACCTTTCCACTTCTGACCTTCTATCTGATCGCCAGTATGGGTTCCGCAAAGGCGTTCTACTGGTGATCTCCTAACCTTCTTAACTGACTCTTGGTCATCCTCTTAGCCGTTTCGGTGAAACTTTTGCTATTGCGCTGGACATATCAAAAGCTTTTGATAGGGTCTGGCACAAATCTTTGCTTTCTAAACTACCCTCCTACGGTTTCTATCCTTCTCTCTGTACCTTTATCTCCAGTTTCCTTTCTGACCGTTCTATTTCTGCCGTGGTAGACGGTCACTGTTCTTCCCCTAAATCTATTAACAGTGGTGTCCCACAGGGTTCTGTCCTATCTCCCACTCTTTTTCTGTTGTTCATTGATGATCTTCTTTCCAAAACGAACTGTCCTATCCATTCCTACGCCGATGATTCCACTCTGCATTATTCAACTTCTTTTAATAGAAGACCCACCCTTCAGGAACTTAACGACTCAAGGCTGGAGGCTGCAGAAAGCTTAGCCTCAGACCTTACTATTATTTCCGATTGGGGCAAGAAGAACCTGGTGTCCTTCAACACCTCAAAAACACAGTTTCTCCACCTATCCACTCGACACAATCTTCCAAACAACTATCCCCTATTCTTTGACAACACCCAGCTATCACCTTCCTCAACACTAAACATCCTCGGTCTATCCTTAACTCAAAATCTCAACTGGAAACTTCATATCTCATCTCTTACTAAATCAGCTTCCTCGAGGCTGGGCGTTCTGTACCGTCTCCGCCAGTTCTTCTCCCTGCACAGTTGCTGTCCATATACAGGGCCTTGTCCGCCCTCGTATGGAGTATGCATCTCATGTGTGGGGGCTCCTCACACAGCTCTTCTGGACAGAGTGGAGGCAAAGGCTCTTCGTCTCATCAGCTCTTCTCCTCATACTGATAGTCTTCTACCTCTTAAATTCCGCCGCAATGTTGCCTCTCTTTCTATCTTCTATCGATATTTCCACGCTGACTGCTCTTCTGAACTTGCTAACTGCATGCCTCCCCCCCCTGGCCCCGCTGCACTCGACTTTCTACTCATGCTCATCCCTATACTGTCCAAACCCCTTATGCAAGAGTTAACCAGCATCTTCACTCTTTCATCCCTCACGCTGGTAAACTCTGGAACAATCTTCCTTCATCTGTATTTCCTCCTGCCTACGACTTGAACTCTTTCAAGAGGAGGGTATCAGGACACCTCTCCTCCCGAAACTGACTTATCTTTCGGCCACCTCTTTGGATTCTTTTTAGGAGCGGCGAGTAGCGGGCTTTTTTTTTTATTAATGTTTACTTTTTTGTGCCCTTGAGCTGTCTCCTTTGCTGTAAAAAAAAAAAAAAAAAAAAAAAAAAAAATTTATGTATGTAGAATTCATGCATCATTATGATGTAAAACTACATTTTCTTATGTAAAATTTAAGCATGTCAAATATAAACTGGAAATAAAATATAACAAAATGGGGGGAGGGGAAGGGGGCGGTTTTTTTTGGGGGGGGCAGATGTGGTAATGTCAACCCTGGTGCGTATGCGTGTAAGTGAGCGCTAATTGAGTAGTGTGGCGTGCTTTTTAAACATATTTCACCACCAATATCAGATTAAAGGTTTGTCATTTTACGCAGATAACTTTTTTGTGTCAGGCTTGAGGGAAGGTTAAACACGCGCCGGTAATTTTGACACCTGGCCGGAAGGTTTACCTGGCGTTTGTTTGTCCCTTGCACTTGTCGCGGTTTGTTGTTGATGTTGTTGCTGCTGTTGTTGATGTTGTTGCTGCTATTGTTGATGCCGTTAGCCTTCTAGTTGTCAATTGAAGTGTTTACGACTAATGAAAGAAAATGAAAGCAAATAAAAAGGATATAAAAATACCCGCAATAATTTTCGTCCTGTTTTATGCTTTTTATATTTGGTTATATTTATCCCAGCTGATTAACTCCTTCCCTCCTCAATTAGTATCTCCTTTTCTTCCCTCATCTACCATTCCCTCCGCCGTCTACTCTTCACTATTGTCCAATGTCACCTTTTTTCCCGACATCTATCCATCCTCCTCTTCCACCAACCTTCACCTTAAAATCCCTTATTTTATTCGTACCTCACCATCCTTATTTTCTCTTCCTCTCTTACCCCTCTATCCACCTCTCCCTTCTGCTTCCTTTTCCACCATCCACTCCCCTTACTTACATGACCACCTATTCCCCAACTTCCTCCCTCCTCAACCATCCACTCCTTCCTTCCTTCATCCCTTACCATCCACGCACTTCACCCCTTCCTATCTCCCACAACATCCACTCCTTTCTATCAACCCCCCTCCACTTACGTTCTTCCTCCCTTTCCCATCGTCCCCTCTTGCTCCCTCCCTACCATGAACCTCTTCCTTTTCCCTCGTCCCTCTTCCCTTTCCCTCTTCCTCTCCATCTGCCTCCACGAACTCCTCCCATTGCCCTCATCCCCCTCTCTCCCTATCTACCCCATTTACTTCTTCCATCACTTCTTCCATTTCCAAATCCCCTCTCTTCTCCCTCACTTATTCTTCCACTTTCCTCACCCCACTCCTTGTCGCAACTCACCTCTCTTTCTCTCCCCACCAGAGTGATTTTCCCCGCCATGAGGATCGCCGGGGTGGGGGTGAGGGAAGCCGGGGGTTCACCCTCATTCCTCCAGCTCCACAGTTACCTCCTCCTCATCATCACCATCCTTCAGCTCTTCCCCTCCACCTCGGCCGCACGTCTTCAGCCTGTGGATCGTGATGGTGAGTACGTGTAAAGGGAAGGAAAGGGGGGTAGGGATGAGGAGGAAAGGCAAGGGAAGGGAAGGAAAGGAAAGGAAAAGAAAGAAGAGGAAAGAAAATGCATGGAGAGGAAAGGAAAGGAATGGAACGGAGAGAAAAGGAACCAAAAGGGCAGGGAAGCGATAGGAAGAGTAAGACTGTTAGGGGAAAGTAGGCAAAGGAAGCAAAGGACAAGGAGAGAAGGAAAAAACTATCCTATCCACTCATACGCCGACGACTCTCCTTTGAATTATTCAACTTCTTTCAGCAGAACACCCTCACAATAGGAATTATAAGGCTCCAGACTGGAGGCTGGATAACGCTTAGCATCTGACTTTGCTATTATTTCCGATTGGGGCAGAAGGAACCTGGTGTCCTTCAATGCCTCAAAAACTCGATTTCTCCATCTATTAACTCGACATAATCTTTTAAACACATATCATCTATTCTTCAACAACACTCAGCTATTATCTTCTTTAACACCAAACATCCTCGGTCTATCCTTAACTCAAAATCTTAACTGGAAACTTCACATCTTTTCTCTCACTAAATCAGCTTCCTTGAGATTGGGCGTTTTGTATCGTCTCCGCCAGTTCTTCTTCCCCGCACAGTTGCTGTCTATATAAAGGGACTTTGTCCGCCCTCTTATGGAGAATGCATCTCACGTGTGGGGGGGCTCCACTCACACAGCTCTCTTGGACAGAGTAGATTTTAATGGCCCTACCATACATCTCCCCCACCACCTTCCTCTTACACGGTGTCCCCTTTCCACTGGGCACTATAACTTGACCTCGACACCTTCCCTCGCTAGAGGTTCTTCGAGTTGGGTTGGTAGCCTCTACAAACACATCCACATGGAAGTCTTGATAATTGAAGCATTTTACTTACATTGGTGTGATTTTACTATATAGTGTGATTATACTTTCATGATTATACCATATATAATGATTGATTGAATGGTAAATATACAGGTATAATTGCGTACATAGCGTGAGTGATAAGGTTGGCATCCACCCCTTCCACCCCTCCACCGCTCCAAGCAGTCAGCCCAGCAGGTCAACAATGTGCCCGCCGCTACCACTTATCTGCCCCGCCGCTACGATCCCGTCAACCAAGGAGCCGTTAGAAAAGTGAAAGTGATTTATTTAAAAAACTTTTGCAGATTCATATTACATCAAATAGGTCTTATTATAATTCCTGAATCAATTACTACTATATTAATGAAAGAAATGCAGGATTGACTCATAAATTATGCGAAGGGGCTGACAAAGAAGTGCCTGTCTCGATCCCCTGCCAGATTCCAACAATTTCTCCCTCCAACAACTTCCCCTCCGGAAAAAAAACCTTCAAGTATTATGGTAGGAGGAAATGGCAGAAGAGGTTCAACAGTCGAAGAGGTTGCCTTATGGTACGGCCGTAGGGCTCTTCGTCTCATCAACTCCTCTCCTCTCATTGACATTCCTACCTCTTAAAGTCCACCGCCATGTTGCCTCTCTATCTTCTATCGGTATTATCACGCTGATTGCTCTTCTGTACTTGCTAACTGCATGCCTCTCCTCCTCCCGCGGCCCCGTTGCACACGACTTTCTACTCAAGCTCATCCCTATATTGTCCAAATCCCTTACGCATGAGTTAACCAGCATCTTCACTCTTTTATCCCTCAAGCTGGTAAATTCTGGAACAATCTTCCTTCATCTGTATAGCCTCCTGCCTACGAGATGGAATCTTCCAAGAGGAGAGTATCAGGACACCTTTCCTCCCGAAGTTGACCTCTCTTTCGGCCACTCCTCTGAACTCTTTTTTTATTTTTATAGGAGCAGTGATTAGCGGGCTTTTTTCATTATTGTTTTCTTTTTTTCCCCTTGAGCTGTTTCCTTTGCTGTAAAAAAAATTAAAGAAAAACATGACACTGATATTCGGTTAAAAGATAAACAATCAACAGATAAAATAGTGATAGGGAAGGGAAGGAAATCAAAATAAGGGCATGGGTTGGAAAGGGAAGGTACAGTTAGGAGAGGGAAACTGAATAAAATGTATAGTTGTAAAGAATAAGAGAGAGGGGAAGTGAGGGGGATAAAGGAAGGGGAAAGTAGGTGATTAAAAGGTAAGGAAGGAAACTGGGAAGGGAGAGGGAGGAAAGTGAAGAGTAAGGAGAGCGAGGGGAGGGTAAAGGAGGAGGACGAGAGGAAAAGGGATGAATGGGAAAGAAAGAATAGGAAAGGAAAGAAAGGACTGGGAAGGTGAGGAAAGGAATATAAAGATAATTTTCTTGAGTAAGAGACTTTGAAAAGAAAGGAGAGGGAAGGGAAGCAGTAGGGGTGAAGGGAAGGGCAGGTTACGTCAAGGTAAAGAATAATCTAGGAGGGGAGATTGTGTTACTCTTGGTACGATTTGATACAGGTGTTGCGAGTGAGATGGGGAGGATTTGAGGGAAAAGGGGAAGAGGATGGGATGGGACGTAACGAAGAGGAAGGTGAGTGTCTTAAGAGGATGGACAGGATTGGAAAGAAATGGGAAAAATATTAAGTGTAAGTGGAGAGGAAAAAATGGTTTGACAGTGTTTTAGGAAAAGAAACAGAATAGAAGAGAAAATATAGAAACAAGGAAGTAGAGAAGAGAAGCATAGGAAAAGAGGAGAACATAGCTTAGAAAAGTAAACAGTGAAGAGGGATGAGCAAGGAGAGACGAAACTGAAAAAAAAAAAAATGAAGAAGGTATGATCTGTAGAAATAAAAGCAGGAAGGGATGAAGGAAAGAATGAAGGAAAAGACTGATTTAGGGGGATAATAGGCATGGGTGATGGAGAGGGTGATCACTAAATGAAATTGAATTAAGTTAAGTTTGTGAGGTCAAACGATCAATAGGTCAGAAGGTCAGTCTGTTACACATCTATTACGGGTCTTTCTTTTCCTTCTTTTTTTCCATCGGGTTTCAGTATTCCTTTATCGAGTCGATATATGTACATTATCACTGACCGTGTGTGTGTGTGTGTGTGTGTGTGTGTGTGTGTCTGTGTAATTCACCACGGCCTGATCGCGAGTTGGTGTGTGTGTGTGTGTGTGTGTGTGTGTGTGTGTGTGTGTGTGTGTGTGTGTGTGTATTTTGGGGGGATTGTGCCTGTGAGTGTGCGCGTGTGTGTGTGTGTGTGTGTGTGTGTGTGTGTGTTTGCGCGCGTGCGTGCGTGCGTGCGTGCGTGCGAGCGTGCGTGTGTGCGTGCGTGTGTGTATTGTGCTGACAATGGGGTATATATATCATTAGCAGGTGTCACCAACGACCTGGTCTCAAGGTCTACAAAGCTTGAACTATTTTTTCAATTATCAAGATGCTTAACGCGCAAATGTATTCAATGATTTCCGTCAAAGGCGAGACTGATACACCCAAAGGAGGTACTACGCAAATTTTGTAATACGTATAGATTTTTATTTTAAAAGTTCACTTCTGCTTGATTTCGCAGAGCTTTCATGCAAGAAAAATTTTCAAAGAGCAGAACCTTGCATCTGTCATATATTTTATCTTGCTTACCAATAAATAAAACAATGAAAATGATCAACTACATTTTTATCAACAACAGTATAACTAATTGTATTGATGTGTAATTGTTACAAGTCCCAGAGAAACAGTTAATTTACTATAATTGAAAGAATAGTTCAAGCTTTGTAGGCCCTGAGACTAGGTCGTTGGTAACACCCGAAATATACCTCATTAAGGTGCGCCACAGTTACTAACTCCGGGACACACGTCACTCACCTGTACAGTTCCTTCGTGTCGTGGTTCTCAGGCTTTGGTTGTACGTACATATCCCTGTGTATGCATGTTTACAATACTGTTTATATATTTACTTGATCGTATATATATATATATATATATATATATATATATATATATATATATATATATATATATATATATATATATATATATATATATATATATATATATATATATATATATATATATATATATATATATATATATATATATATATATATATATATATATATATATATATATATATATATATATATATATATATATATATATATATATATATATATATATATATATATATATATATATATATATATATATATATATATATCTATATATATATATATATATATATATATATATATATATATATATATATATATATATATATATATATATATATATATATATATATATATATATATGTATATATATATATATATATATATATATATATATATATATATATATATAGAGATATATATCTATATATATATATATATATATATATATATATATATATATATATATATATATATAGATATATATATATATATAGATATATAAATAATAATTAATATATATATATTATAATAACAGAAGTGAACGGTATAAAGATATATAGGTCAATTTCGGGTTGAGAGGTGCCTTGATACCCTCCTCTTCAAAGAGTTCAAATCGTAAGCAGGAGGAAATATGGACGAAGGAGTTTACCAGTGTAAGGGTTGAAAGACTGAAGATACAGGTTAACTTTTGCATATGGGGTTTGGACAATATAGGAATGGGCTAGAGTAGAAAGTCGCGTACAGCGGGGCCGCGGGAGGGGGGGGGAGGCATGCAGTCAGGAAGTTCAGAAGAACAGTCAGCATGAAAATATTGATAGAAGATAGAGAGACAACATGGCGGCGGAATTTAAGAGGTAGAAGGCTATCAGTATGAGGAGGGGAATTAATGAGACAAAAAGCCTTAGACTCCACTCTCTCCAAGAGAGCAGTGTGAGTGAAGCCCCCCCTGTTGAAAGAAGTTGAATAATGAAGAATGGAGTCATCAGCGTATGAGGGGATAGGACAGTTTGTTATGGATAGAAGATCATTGATGAATAACAGGAAGAGGGTGGGTGATAGAACAGAGCCCTGTGGAACACCACTGTTGATGGGTTTAGGGAAAGAACAGTGACCGTCTACAACAGCAGAGATAGAACGGCCGGAAAGGAAACTGGAGATAAAGGAACAGAGAAAGGGATAGAAGCCGAAAGAGGGCAGTTTAGGAAGCAAAGAGTTATGCCAGACTCTATCGAAGGCTTTTGATATGTCTTGCGCAACTGAGAACGTTTTACCGAAACAGCTAAGAGAGGATGACCAAGAATCAGTTAAGAGAGCAAGAAGATCGCCAGTAGAACGCCCCTTGCGGAACCCATACTGGCGATCAGATAGAAGGTTAGAACTGGGAAGGTGCTTTTGAATATATCATCCGGTTAAGGATTGATTCGAAAGCTTTAGATAGACAGGAAAGTAAAGCTATAGGGCGGTACTTTAAGGGGTTAGAGCGGCCACCCTTCTTAGGCACAGGCTGTACGAAGGCGTACTTCCAACAGGAAGGAAAGGTAGATGTTGATAGACAGAGACGAAAGAGTTTGACCAGGCAGGGTGTCAGCACAGAAGCACAGTTTTTAAGGACAATAGGAGGCACTCCATCAGGTCCATTAGCCTTCTGAGAGTTGAGGCCAGAAAGGGGATAGAAAACATCATTCTTAATAATCTTAATAACAAGCATGAAGGAGTCAGAGGGGTAATGAGTGGGAGGAATATGCCCAGAATCGTCCAGAGTGGAGTTGTTACAGAAAGTTTGAGTGAAGAGTTCATAGTAGGTGTGAATACACTGCTGAGATTTACTATGCGTGTAAAAGTTTGGCCGTTGCTATAGGGTGGTTCCTAGGACCATTGGGGTCACTTCTAGAAGGGGGGCCAAGATCACATTCCATTAGGGGTGCGGGGGGGGAGCCCCCTTTCCCGCATGGGGGCAGCCCTTGTATTTTCGTTAGTTTTTGCTGTAGAAGGCTGATTTTGGGCTCAAACGACTCATAATAAAGTGTATGAGAACTTAAGAGAAGGTATTCTTTATATCTGGGATGCACCTAATAAAGAAATTACAAAGCGTATTATCATAGATATAGAATTATGAAATTTTCTTTTATATACATACAGTATAATGGAAGAAATAAAGTTTACAGCAATTAAGATCCTTATGCAGACATAATGTTCGGAATAATACACTGATCTCTGCCAAGAAAACGACCATATATATATATATATATATATATATATATATATATATATATATATATATATATATATATATATATATATATATATATATATATATATATATATATATATATATATATATATATATATATATATATATATATATATATATATATATATATATATATATATATATATATATATATATATATATATATATATATATATATATATATATATATATATATATATGTGTGTGTGTGTGTGTGTGTGTGTGTGTGTGTGTGTGTGTGTGTGATTTTTCTATATAATGTGTTCATTTGCATAAAATAAAAAACTGAATATGATAATACAAAATTACAATTTTTTCATATGTAGCTACGTACATGCAATACGTAACAGACATTACGATACTTGCGTCGACGTTTTGTTGGGAAAGATACACTTAAACAGTAATATCATATGAACAATATGAACCATAGTACATCAGGAAAAAGTTATTTTTCTACATAACAGGTGCATTTGCATAAATCTGTGCATGTAAGATTGTTTTTCACACATGTACTACACATTAGAGAACAGCTTTTTCGACAGCTGCACTTAATAAGTTCCTGGCACACATGAGACACTTCAGGAACTGTCATCCACACAGGTTTGTATGCTCCATCAGACGTCTTCTTCCAGCCGTACAAACATGGGTCCGGCTCCTCAATTTCTGGGTCATGAGCTGTAGCCCAAACACTTCCTTGAAACACTGCCCGAAGACAATGCTGAAACAGAGCATTCTGTGTTGGTGGCATAAACTCAACATTTTTACTTTTTTCACAAAAAATTGTGCGACGCAGTTCATTGATTGGGCCTGACTTTCCTCCATATATATTTACAAAGAAATTCTCCAATGCTTTGAAAATAGAAGAATCTTCACTGAAGGTCTGGAAGGGTTGTTTCAAGAGATCACAGAAGACATCAGTCAATTCTGGTGGACTTCTTTTCCAGGCTTTAAAGCAAATTCCTTTTGATCTTCCTTTGAAGCCCGATGTTGTATCACAGCCTGTCAGTGCGACAAAAAGAGGGAGGGCAATTGATCTGGCGGGACCCAATGCATTACTCATTGATCCAATGCTTAGAATTCTTTTGTTTTTCCCAGTTCCATACAGCACGTGAATTTGACAGTCTTCACTGATTTCGTGGAATTGGCCATAGTGACCAATAAGGATTACAACAATGTCTGAATCTGATGTCTTTACAATGATGGAGGAGCAGGAAGAATTCAGCGCATGAAGAATGTGTACCACAATCCTGGTGTCAGCTTCCTCTTGTTTAAATTCACCAACCATTTCATCTCCCGGACCAACATGGCGCACTGTGTTGCTCTCAACACCTGTGATATAAACATTTCCCAGGCCACTGACTCCTTTCAATACAATTTATGTTAGAAAACTAAATAATTCGGTCTTATTCTTGCTGTCCTGCAGAAACTCACACCAATTCTTAGGGATCTGAACCCTAGCAGAAACTTTCAACCGTGATCCCTTACCTCTGTCACTTCGAATTTCTTCCTTTATGGAGTGTTCTCGGTAACAGTCCCAAACAACATCCACTCGTGAGGTTTTGCGCAATTCCGTGTGAATCAGTTTGAGCAACTGGCATTCACCATAAGTCTGGAAGTTGTGATTTCCACGAGGAATGAGGGAATGAATGAGGGATCCCCCGTCATGGATGACTGCATCATAGCCATGCAGAGAAGTGGAACAGTGTTCATCATCACTTCCTTCATTGAGGATGCACTGCACAATGGCTGACTTATTTGGATGGTACATTTTATCTTCACTGTAGGCCATTGAGGGGGGAAAGCAATGTGCCTCGTGTGCGAAGAAAGTTTTTAAATCACCTCCTCGTTTGTCTGAGGCAATATACATTCTACAAAAGAGGGATGCATTGGATTTGAAAAGTTGGAACTTCTTTGGCTGAGGTTTTCGATGCGCTTTGATCTTGAAGATGAGGATATTGTTCTTCTTTATGGCATTATCCACAGGCACCGTTCTTTCAACAATAACTTTTTTAACAAATTCACTGTACTGCTTCTGTCCCACCTTTTCAAGTTCAAACACAGACTGACTGTCCTCACTTATCACTCCATCGAGGTTGACCAAATCTTCTGTCCGATCAAGGAATGGATTTCCCTTGCTCCGGATAACATCAATGAGGTTTCGTACATCTGCAGCAAAACTTAATTGACGTTTCTTTCCCTCGTCATGGTGGAATACATCAGTGTTTTCATCCCAAATGCTTTGTTTGAAGTCTTCAATGAGTTCACTGAGGATAGGTCCACAGAGTGACCACTTCACAAGTGATACAGTGTCCTGTGTAAGGCCAATAATTCCACCGGTACCTTTGATAATCTTGTTGAGCTGTTCATGAGCCTGGTCTACTGCGAGAGCAGAAAATCGCTTCTTGGATCTCTTGACCACGAAGTTGCCGGATTGAAAAGCCTCGAGTGTATGTTCATCAAGCTCTAGAAGATCTTGTATATGAATTGGAAGCCATCTTGCATAATTGTAGTGGTCAAGTGCAAAAAGTAGGGCGCAAGGGCTTGTAAACTTTCCACATACAGACTGAAGTTGCCACAGCGCTGAGCACGGATGAATATGAAGAATATCTCTTGAAACTTCAGCAAAGACATCCAGAACACGAATGTTGGAGACTTCTCCATCGAAGTGATCCATTCTTCAACTGTCACTTCTGGCTGCAGTTCAGTGTGGGCTTCCTGCAACAACTTCCTCATTGTTACATACGTCACCTGCTGGACATACCTGGAAACGTTAAAACTTCATTACAGTCAATCTGGCAATAGATACATAACACAAGAAAGTGGACAGGACAACACAGACAAAACAATATTGCGAAATAGGCAGGACAAACAGACTAGACCAAACAAAACAGACACGACAGGACAACACTGTTGTCAGCAGCCAACCTCTACAACACATGAGCACCATACTCCATTGCTCAGTCTTGACAACATCAACAGCTTATGAGAGTTAATCACCTTGATCTGGTAACATGAGTAGCCTTAAGTAAGGCATCAGCTGTTCCTTGTCTTGCAATGCCAGCCTCAACAATAGCTGTGGACCATCCTGAACGTTCCAATATATCACCAAGACACTTTAGCAGATGCTTCTCTATGTGAAAACCTCCCAGCATCACCACCATATTCCCCACAAGGTTAGGATGAGACCACTGCATTTTTTTCATTATGGCATAAATAGGTTGATCTCCTGTAATCACTGGTTTTTGAGAAGGGTTTAGGTAGGCTACACTTTTCATTACAAGACACATTGCATGGAGGATCATGGCTGGATCAGTGGATGATTCTTTGAAGAGGGGATAGAGCCCACTCAGACATGGGACGACTTCACTGCAAGACGAGGCATGATAGCCTGACCATGTAATTAAAGTGTCTTCCTCTTCTTATTCGAGTTTTGAGATTACCATTCTTGCCCAGTTTTCTTCTTCACATCTCTCATTTGGTAAGTCATTGGCAACACTGAATGTGACAGGTGAGCAGGCAGGGAGAGAGGCATTAATACCAGCCATTAAAGGAGGAACTTTGACATAATCATCAGGCAGTTTTAGTAAACCACCACCACTGCCAACGTTAGTCCGACCCCTCAGTTCTCCATCGTCGAGTCCCACTCGAGACTGAAACAGAGAAATAGCTGTCCCGTGAAAGGATTCTTTTCTCGTGCGAGAGGAAGGATTGTGGTCGATATTATCACATGCAGCGACAGTGTAGAGCCCAAGGCGAAGTCCAGATGGAGTAACTACTCCTTCCTTTGAGAACTGCTCAGTAACAGACAGTCCCATCTTCTTCTCAAGATAATTCACTCTATTGTAGTTTACAGAGAGACCAAAGCCAGCCAGTTCATTGATGAGCTGACTACTTCTAAACACAGAATGGGCATATAGACCTAAGTAAACTGGCAAGGGTGTTTCAGTGGTTTTGCATTTCTTTATCTTTGAATTGAACATAATTAGTTGGCAAATGCTGAGTGTTGCTTGTTCTTCTTCTACATCCTCGTCCCAGGAAGGACCAAAAAGTGTCATACCTGTGAAAAATGCATAAAAAAGCAAATAAGGTAGCAGTTTAGAAAGAAATGTATATACTGTATATTCCAGAGTTTAGGAACTATATGCATTAATAGTACATGACTGAATGACATTATAAGTTTCGCTTACCTATCATAAACTTGAGTGCATGGGGAATAGAGTCTTGTTGGCACCTCTCCCTGAAACCGTGCTCTTCAACAAGGAATGTATTATTTTCTTCTGCCCAGAAGCGCTTCATTTCTCTGCGACAGATAAGGGCCGATTTTGCTAAGGTGCATGAATTTGAAGACTTTGAACTAAAGGCAAGGCATGAAGAGACCACATTTTTCATTGATTCCTTGGTAACCAGCATTACTTCACTTCTAGATCCACTTTCCTCTTTCAGAATAGGGAATCTCTGAAGAATTGCAAGTTTTAATCGAGTTCTGTTACACTCTCTTTCATACCCATACTGTTTGTCTCTCCGAGTCAGCTCTTGGTGAATTTCCATAAGAGGAAAGCAAGTCCGCCCTTCAGATAAATCTTCATCAATTTGTGACAGAACTTCTTCTAGAGATCTGGTGTCGGGAGCATTTAAGGTATCTTCAGAATTGGCTTCAGAATCATCAAACCTTCTGCGAAAACCGATCAGACAGGAAGAGTGGTACTTGAGCTCGTTGGCCACAACATCTCCAACTGCAACCTTCGTCAAAACGTTGTCATCTCCCACTGCAAGCGCTTTTTCTTTCAACTCTTCTGTTAACTCTACCTGCAAAATGGATAACAAAATATTAGTATTTTCAATAGGTAATTACCCTCTACAATGAATCACAAACAGTGGTACCTTCTATTTTTTAGATGGGATTCTAAAATATGCTAAAGTATATCTAGTAGCTTATAATGAGACAGTTACTGCTCACCTTTTGAAATTGGTGCAATTTTTTTCTCTTCGTAGCTGGTTTATTGCAGAAGAGGCAGGAAGAATTCATCTCTGTTCCTGACTGCCTGCTGACACGGGGTACTGGGGGTGAAACCATGGGTGTAGACATGAAAGGTCCTGGTCCAGAAGTGGAAGTTGTGCCTCTCTTAATAAGGCGCTCAAGACGATCCATTCGGACCTCGCGTCGACAGTTCTTGTGCCACTTTCCTTGATTTTCCACTAGCTCTTCAACAGTCGGGACAGTTGTCAAGTTCAACGGATGCCCAGCATCCCGGAAAGCACCAACCATTGTGACAAAACTTGCATATGCCTCATTTTTCTCAACAAAATTTCTGCTTCTTGAAGGACAAACTAAATCCTCCTTGGATACTTGTTGACATATAACACACTTAGACCAGTCCATGGTGCCAGGTCAGGAAATAGAAACCTGTACATAAAGGAAAATGTATGTATTAAATGCATTTGGAGGTACAAACGAAGAGGGTGTCGCAAAGAAACAGAATACCTACTTTTTATTAAATACATTTGGGGTACAAGGGACATAGGTGTCTCAAAAACTAGAATACCTTCTCTTGCGTTCTCATACACTTTATTATGAGTCGTTTGAGCCCAAAATCAGCCTTCTACAACAAAAACTAACGAAAATACAAGGGTTGCCTCCATGCGGGAAAGGGGGCTACCCCCCCGCCCCCCCTAATGGAATGTGATCTTGGCCCCCCTTCTAGATTTGACCCCAATGGTCCTAGAAACCGCCCTATAGCAACGGCCAAACTTTTACACGCATAGTAAATCTCAGCGAAAAAATGCCTATAGATTCATACCTACTATCAGCCTTAGAGATAGAAGAGACGGCAGTGCTGCCGTCTGGGTTAAGAAGAGGCGGGGAAGAGGAGGAAGTGAAATTGGAAGAGATTTTTTTGGCTAAGTGCCAGAAGTCTCTGGAAGAATTAGAGAAAGCAAGGTGTTGACATTTGCTATGGATAAAGGAGTTTTTGGTAAATCGAAGAACAGATTTGGCACGATACGGGTGGAAATATAAAGAAAATGGTTAGCGGGAGTTCGAAGGCTCTGTTACCCTTTGTGAGTCGTCACTCTATCTTTGACAGCACGAGAACAAGCGTGATTAAACCAAGGCTTTTTAGCATGGGGAGTAGAGAAAGTACGTGAAATGTATGCCTCCATTCCAGAGACAATCACTTCTGTGATGCGCTGGGCATACACAGAGGGGTTTCTATCCTGGAAACAGTGATAATTCCACGGGAAATCGGTTTGACAGAGTAAGCATAAGGGTTAGAGGTAAGTAAGAGGTCTAGTATGTTGGGCCTGTCCCCAAGACGGTCGGGAATACGTGTTGGGTACTGAACTAACTGCTCTTGATCGTTGAGGAGAGCAAAGTTGTAGGCTTGTTCACCAGGCTGGTCAGTGAAAGAGGATGAAAGCAAGAGCTGGTGGTGAACATTGAAGCCTCCTAGGATAGAGATTTCATCGAAGGGAGAATGGGTCAATATGTGCTCCACTTTTGAATTCAAATAGTCAAACAATTTTACATAGTTAGTAGAGTTAGGTGAGAGATAAACAGTACAGATGTATTTAGTAATAGAATGACAATGAAGTCTTAGCCAGATGGTGGAAAATTCTGATGAGTCAAGGTCTTGGGCCCAAGGACAGGTGATGTCGTTACGCACGTAGACGCAACATCCAGCTTTGAATTGAAACACAAACCTGTGTTTCGGTGAGGAAAAGAAGGTGAGGTTTAGAGGAGGAGAGATGTTGTTTTACAGAATGAAAATAAGAAAGAAGACAGCGAATGTTGCAGAAATTGATAAGAAAGAGTTTCAAGGAGTTATTAAGACACCTCTCAAGTCGGCAGCCAGAAGGAGAGTCCTCCCTGGGGGAATTTGTGTTTAGAAGATTATGTCGAGTGGATAGGTGGAGAATAAGTGTTTATGATGCGTTGAAGGACACCAGGTTCTTCTTGCCCCAATCGGAAATAATGGTAAGGCCTGAGGCTAAGCGTTCTGCAACCTCCAGCCTGGAATCGTTTTGCTCCTGTTGGGTGGGTCTTCTATTAAAAAAAGTCGAGTAATGCAGAGTAGAGTCATCGGCGTAAGAATGGATAGGACAATTCGTTTTGGAAAGATCATCGATGAACAACAGAAAGAGAGTGGGAGATAGGACAGAGCCCTGCGGGACACCACTGTTAAAAGTTTAGGGCAGGGGTTCCCAACCTGGGGTACATTTACCCTTAGTGGTACATTGGCACTTTTCAGGGGGTACATTGTGTCCGAGAGCATAACCACTACTGTACAATACATGGTGTTGTAATGTGCATTCAAATTGCACTATGTCGTGTTATTTTTTTCAATTTCATCATTTTAGTAAACAAAACTGTTATTTAAATTATACTATCAGTCTACACATACAGATTTCATTATAAAATAGCATCAATATATTACAATTTCATCGTTTTTTTTCCTAAATTTTTAGGAGTACACGGGAATCTATAAAAATGCCCAAGGGGTACAGAGGAACAAAAAGGTTGGGAATCCCTGGTTTAGGGGAAGAAAAGTGACCGTCTACCACAGCAGAAGTAGAACGGTCATAAATGAAACTGGAGGGTTGGAGGGTAGTTTGGAAAGCAAAGATTAGTGCCAGACCCTATCAAAGGCTTTTTATATGTCCAGCGCAATAGCAAAGGTTTCACCGAAACGGCTAAGAGAGGATGACCAAGAGTCAGTCATGAAGGCAAGGAGATCACCAGTAGAACGCCAATTGCGGAACCCATACTTGCAATCAGATAGAAGATCAAAAGTGGAAAGGTGCTTTTGAATCTTCCGGTTAAGGGTTGATTCAAAAGCCTTAGATAGACAAGAAAGTAAAGCTATACGACGGTAGTTTGAGGGATTGGAACGGTCACCCTTCTTAGGCACAGGCTGTATGAAGGCGTACCGCCTGCAGCAAGGAATGGTAGATGTTGATAGGCAGGGTGTCAGCACGGAAGCACAGTTTTTAAGGACAATAGAAGGCACTCCATCAGGTCCATAAGCCTTCTGAGGATTGAGGCCAGAGAAGGCACAGAAAACATCATTCTTAAGTATCTTAATAACAGGCATAAAGAAGTCAGAGGGGGGATGAGTAGGAGAAATATGCCCAGAATCGTCCAGAGTGGAGTTGTTACATAAAGTTTAAGCGAAGAGTTTAGCTTTAGAGATAGATGAGACGGCGGTGCTGCCGTCAGGACTAAGGAGAGGAGGGAAGGATGAAGAAGTGAAGTTAGAGATGTTTTTGGCTAGATGTCAGAAGTCCCGGGAAGAATTAGAAAAAGCAAGGTTTTGGCATTTTCTATTGATAAAAGAGCTTTTGGTAAGTCGAATAATAGATTTGGCACGATTCCGGGCAGAATAATAAAGATCATGGTTAGCAGGAAAGCGAAAAGTCTCGTACCTTTTGTGAGCTGTCTCTCTATTTTGAATAGCACGAGAACAAACTTGATTAAACCAAAGCTTTTTAGCATGCGGAGTAGAGATAGTACGTGGAATGCGTGCTTCCATTCCAGAGACAATCACCTCTGTGATACGCTGGGCATACTCAGAGGGGTCTCTCTTCTAGAAGCAGTAATCATTTCACGGGTAATCGGAAAAGTACATCCTCATATCGTCCCACCAAGCTGAAGCAAAATGCCAGACGCATCGCCTCTTTGGTGGGTTCAGAGGGTGTATAGGAGCGACAGGACAGGACACAGAAATAAGGCTGTGATCGGAGGAGCACAACGGAGAGAACAGTTTGACAGAGTAAGCAAAAGGATTAGAGATAAGGAAGAGGTCTAGTATGTTAGTCCTGTCTCCAAGACGGTCGGGAACACGTGTAGGGTACTGTACCAACTGCTCTAGATCGTTGAGGAGAGCAAAGTTGTAGGCTTGTTCACCAGGCTGGTCAGTGAAAGAGGATGAAAGTCAAAGCTGGTGGTGAACATTGAAATTTCCTGGGACAGAGATTTCAGCGAAGGGAGAGTGAGTCAAGATGTACTCCACTTTTGAGTTCAAGTAGTCAAAGAATTTTACATAGTTAATAGAGTTAGGTGAGAGATAAACAGCACTGATGTATTTAGTAATAGAATGGCAATGAAATCTTACCCAAATGGTGGAAAATTCTGAAGCGTCAAGGTCGTGGGCACGAGAGCAAGTGATGTCGTGTCGTTGCGCATGCAGGCGCAACATCCAGCTTTGGATTAAAATTTAAGATATAGATAGTAGGAGGGAACAGAGTAGAGATTGCTGTCAGTAGCCTCAGAAACCTATGTTTCGGTGAGGAAGAGAAGGTGAGGTTTAGAGGAGGAGAGATGGTGTTCCACAGAATGAAAATTAGAACGAAGACCGCAAATGTTGCAGAAATTGATAAGAAAGAGGTTCGAGGAGTTATCAAGACACCTCTCAAAGTCGGCAGCCAGAATGGGAGTCCTCCCTGGTTAAATTTCTGGTCCCCCCCCCACCCCCACCCACCCACCCAGGCGGGGACTCCGAGACAGTACATAAATGCGCCATTTCGATTTTTTAATTTTGAGGAAAGATGTGTATGTTGTGTGATTGTAGTGTGGTGTGGAAAGAGAAAGGATTTGTCTTTACAGAGCATGCTGACCTACTCTCTGGTGATGGTGAGACAATAGGGAAACGGAAAGTGAGGACATGGAAAGGGTCTTTGCTGGGCTTCAGCACCCTCCTCACTTCCCATATATACCTCACCGGGAGTAGCTTACGCCCGTTTCGGTAGGTGTCTTCCTACCTACTCCACCTCATTACCATACAACTGTTTTTTTCACGTTAAATTTTCAAGGTCGGTTTTACTTCATTTTCTAATTTATTTTGTTTATTATTTCAGTTGTTTCATTTGTTGGTCAGAACTAATGTTATATCATTGTTTAACTTATCTGTTTGTTCATTCTACTATTTAGTTATCAGTTTTGTTGTCACGAGTGTTGTCACCATTACTCTTTCTGGCATCGTCACCCTTGTTCCAGTGGGCGTCTTTGCCTTGTACTCTTTTCCTCTGCTCAGATAAGTCCCTCAAATAAGGGGCTTTACCGGAGGGCTCGAGGGACTCCGGTAAACAAACAAACACTAATACCGCCGAGAGAGAGAGAGAGAGAGAGAGAGAGAGAGAGAGAGAGAGAGAGAGAGAGAGAGAGAGAGAGAGAGAGAGAGAGAGAGAGAGAGAGAGAGAAATAAATAGTAGAATGAACAAACAGATAAGTTAAACAATGATATAACATTAGTTCTGACCAACAAATGAAGCAACTGAAATAATAAACAAAATAAATTAGAGAGAGAGAGAGAGAGAGAGAGAGAGAGAGAGAGAGAGAGAGAGAGAGAGAGAGAGAGAGAGAGAGAGAGAGAAGAGAAGAGAAGAGATAAATAGGGAGAGAGAGAGAGAGAGAGAGAGAGAGAGAGAGAGAGAGAGAGAGAGAGAGAGAGAGAGAGAGAGAGAATATAGAAAAAAAGACGGATGAAGTGTACAGGCTGCGAGACAGAAAGCAGGAATAAGTTGTAGAATCTGGAAGACTAGGACCAGGAAAAGGAGGAGGCATAAGATGCTTTGGGGGGCGATCACCGATCATGGCTATGAGGTCAGTCATATTCAAAAGGAAGAAAACAAATAAAGGTTTCTAGTTTGTTGGCTAGTGTTAAGGCAGACAACTCTCTCTCTCTCTCTCTCTCTCTCTCTCTCTCTCTCTCTCTCTCTCTCGTCCCTTAGGATTGCATCGTCCCTTCGGATTGGAAAAATACTAATGTGACACCGATTTAAGAAAGGAGACAAAAAATACCAGGCAATAACAGGCCAATTAGTCTAACTTCAGTTGTAGATAAGCTACTCGAGAGCATAATTAGAGACAAAACTGTGGGTTACCTTGAAAGCCCTCATTGATTGGTGGTTCTCAACACGGCTTCCGTAACCAAAGTTCCTGCCTATCAAACTTAATGACCTCTTCTCAGTTTATGACGTAACCAAATCATTAGACATAGTATATCTTGATTTCCAGAAAGCGTTTGATAAAGTCCTACACCATAAATTAATTTATAAATATAGCAACTTGGTATTGACGGTCAAGTACACCAATGGATCGCGAATTGGTTGAACACCAGACAACAAAGAGTGATGATCGACAAATTTAACTCGGAGTGGGCGCCTGGCACTAGTGGCGTCCCTCAGGGCTCGGTTCTTGGCCCAGTGCTCTTCATTATTTACATCAACGATGTGGATGTTGGAATCAATAATCGCATTAGTAAATTTGCAGATGACACAAAGATTTGTAGCTCGGTTCCCACTGACGTAGACAGGCAAAGCCTCTAAAGAGGATTTGCATAAAATTTCAGCTTTGTCTGACAGATGGGAGATGCCCTTTAATGTAGACAAGTGCCAGGTCCTTCAAGTTGGAACAAGAAATAAGAAGTTCGATTATGAAATGCGCGGCGTCAAACTCAAAAGCGTTCAATGCGTCAAGGAACTGGGTGTCAAAATCGCGTCAAACCTCAAATTCTCACAGCAATGCATCGATGCAGCAAATAAAGCGAACAGAATGTTGAGCTTCATTAAAATAAACTTTTTATTAAAAAATAAAGATGTAATACGTCCGGTCTATAATAGTTCAGTCAGACCCCACTGGGAATATGTGGTACAGTTTTGTGCTCCCCATCAGTCAAAGGACATTGCTAAATTACGTGTTCAACGTCGGGCAACAACAATGACCCCTTCCTTGCGCAACAAACCCTACGAAAAAAGGCTTTCCGCCCTTTACATGTTCTCTCTTGAGAAACTTCGCCTCCGAGGAAAACTGATTGAATGTTTAAAAATACTTAATGGATTCACGAATGTGGTCAAGTCAAAATTGTTTATCTGGATCTGGATCTGGATAATAATGCGCAGGGCACCTGTATGGTGCATAACACGCATATTTGTTGGCCGTTGGGGGGACGGGGTAGCCGAGTGTGCAGGGGAGGGAAGTGAATCAAGTGTAATTGTTAGTGTTTGTGTGTTGTGGTGACAAGTGAGTATGTATTTGTTTTTTGAATGAGTCTATTGTATCGCAGTTTAAAATCTGTTGAGGGAGGCTGTTCCAGTCACGTATGGTGCGTGGAAAGTATGAGTGCTTGTATGCGTCAGTGTTAGTATGATATGTTTGGTATTTATGGATGTGTGTGTTACGAGTACGTTGACTGTTTGCCTTGTGTAGGTATGTTTGTGGGTCAGTGTCAATGTGAGTGTTTGTGATTGGTACATAAGTGTAAGTCTGTGTGCTTGTCTGGGTATGTGAAGAGGGTCCATGTTTATCTGTTGTTTGATCCGTGCTGTGATGCCAGGCGTTCAAGTGTAATTGTTTGTAATGAACCTAGCCGCCTTGGTGTTGATTTGTTCTAACCTATCAATGTTTCTGTGTGTGTAAGGATCCCACACCGTGGAGCAGTATTCCAGTGTTGGTCTCACAAGTATGTCATAAGCAATGTGTTTAATGTCAGGTGTGCAGTTATGTAAATTCATCCTCAGGAACCCCAGTGTTCTGTTGGCTGTGGCACTCATATGGGCTATGTGGGTATTGAATTTCAAGTTAGTTGAGAGATGGATGCCAAGGTACTTGTGTGTGTGTGAACTGATTCTAAATTTGAATTGTGGAGAGTGTAGTTGTGATGGAGGGGGTTGTGCGCTCTGGTGAATCTTAAAAGTTTGCATTTGTCTGGTCGGAAGTGTATCTGCCAGGTGCGTTCCCACTGCTCGAGGGCGTCCAAGTCGTTTTGTAGTAGTCTGCAGTCGTCAGTAGTCTTTACTGCTCTAAACAGTAAACTATCGTCAGCAAATAGTCTAGTGGAAGAGTTAGGCGTTGACAGTGGAAGATCGTTAATGTACAGGAGGAAAAGAAGGGGACCTAGAACGGTGCCTTGTGGGACACCTGAAGAAACAGGGACAGTGTCGGATGAAGATCCGTCAAGAAGAACACGTTGAGTCCTGTTAGTGAGAAATGCAGTGATCCAGTAAAGAATAGGTCCTGAAAGACCGTAGTATTTTAATTTTAATGTCAGTCTTTTGTGCGGGACTTTGTCGAAGGCTTTGGCAAAATCTAAAACAATAGTGTCAACTTGTTTAATGTCACGTTGGTCAAGTAGCCTCGTAATGTCGTGATATGTAGTAATGAGTTGCGATTCACATGAGCGTTTAGGTCGAAAGCCGTGTTGTGAGTCAGTAAGGATGTTGTTTGCGTCAAGGTGATTCATATGTGTTTGTGTATTATGTGTTCGAAAATTTTACATGGAATCGATGTTAGTGAGATGGGGCGGTAATTGGCAGGGTCAGTCCGGTCACCTGTCTTGAATAAAGGATTAACGTTTGCCAAAAGCCAGTCAGAGGGTAATGAGGTGGATGATAATGATTGGGCGAATATGGCCTGAAGGATGGGGGCAAGGATGGGGGCAAAGGATTTCAGGATGAAGGCGGGAATATTGTCGGGGCCAGTGGATTTAGTTGTGTCGAGTCCTTCTAGTAATTTTATGATCGAAGACTCTTTGCGAACGAGGAATATTGGCACAAAACTTAAATGTAGACAAGTAAATTCAGACAGCACCAAATTTTTCTTCACCAACGTTGTGCGAGAATTAAATAAGCTCCCACCTTCAGTGGCCCCAGTTTGGGAACTACTGGTATAGAGGAAGTAGAACATGAACACTCGGGAACACATCGAAGGCAACGAACACAACACACACAACACTCAACACAACGTAAACATTTGGTTTAGGTTGTGTTGTGTTAAGGCTGTATCTTAACTTGACGCAACACACCGTGTTCAACTCACAACACAACACACAGGCTACCCTTAGCGTGACGCAACACAACGTGTGTGCCAACGACACATATTTACATATACATATTTACAGTTAACTAATGACAGCCTTGCCGTGCCGGGTGCTTTGTACAGCGTCTGGCTAGCATATAACAAGTAATGAACACACCTAAGTGATTATGTTAATTAGCATGAGTGTGCGTTATGCATACATTCGACTTATGCTGGGATCACACATCTGCGATTTCGCTCTGAGACGGTTGGCGATTTTGAAAATGCACGAAATCGTGGGAGCATCGCCATTGTCTCTGCGCGTTTGCCTCTGTTTCAATTCACGGTAACATGGCCAGGGAGGGTCGCTCGCCTATACGCACACGAGAGCGACGAGAAGCGTGCGTGAATGCGCGCGACTGTACGCAGAGGAGCCCAATTTTGATAATAAAACCCGTTGCGACGGTTCGCGATGGACGCAGGGCCTGGCGACTACGCGCGACCGCCCAACCGTCTAGCCGCTCGAAGACGCTCGACGTCACACACACACTAACTAATTAACTAACTAACTAACTAACCAGAAATTAATCTTGGCACCCTGCATATCCCGACGCTCTAACGCTAAGGTTATTATTTCGGCTGATCAACCTTATAGGTTTTCAATATGGTAAAATAATCCCCATTTGGCAACGCCAGTTGCCTGTGTCGACTCAGATTTGATAGTCGGTTAGTAACGAACACCCAGTGCTTCAATTAAGTAGTAGCCCGTGCTACCCTCCCTTGCTGTCGCTGATATTGCTTTATTGTTTCTTGCTTCTAATTCAGCAGTTCTTAACCTGGGGGTCGTGGTCTCCTGGGAACGAAGTAAGTTGTTTTGAGGAATATTGGATTTAATTCGTATGGTGAAAGGTTTTCTGCACGTTATACCGTATCTACAACTTCTGTAATAAATTGTAAGTGGAAAGAGTTTTACAATCTGTAATAACTTGCTAATAAGCTAATGAAGTAGTTAAGAGAAACATTATAATTTTACTGTGTACTCTAGCTAATAACTTGACTGTGTACACTAGCTTATAATTTTACATTTTGTTAAACCAGGCTATTATTTTGCATTTAGGAATACTATTCTATTATTTTCCATTTATGAACACTAAGCTATTATTTAGCAGTTAGGAATAATATGCTATTATTATAAACTCATTAATATTAGGCTATTATTTTGCAGGCTGGCAGGGTAATGGCGTGTGGCAGGACAGTGTGAGTGCGAGCGAGCGGTCGCTCGCCAAGACGCCAACGGTTTTTCACATCCTCCCGCTCTCTCGCTGCCATCTTGCTTCCCGAAGCAGCGTCGCTGCCATACGCACGATGTACAAAGTACATGTACCGCGACCCATTGCGTTTGACGAGGGTATGCGAGCGCATACTGCGATGGTCTCTCGCTTAACCGTGCGAATAATCGTGCGATTTGGCCAATATCCAGACTTCTGCGAACTTTTTGAACATTTCAAAATGTTGGCGCCACGGGCCGGCACCCACAAGTCGTGCGAACTTTACCGCGCGACTATTGCGACTAATCGCAGGGACGTCGCTACGATGTCGAGCGTATATGCCGATTTCGAAAATTTTCAAAATCGCCAACCGTCGCAGAGCGAAATCGCGGATGTGTGATCCCAGCATTACCCTCTATATATGCACGACGTACTTCGCAAATACTTACGCTGCGGTTACACTAGTCACTGTTTCCCCCGTGCTGGACGATTTTGCCTGGGCTGGAAGCCAGCCGTAGGCCTGGTTTACAACGCAAGTGGTCACACAGAAGCCTGCCCAGTCCAGCCCCCTGCGCTCTTCCGAGAAGCACAGATGTAAACAAAGCACGACAACCATGGATATGGGAAGCGAGGAGGACTGCGCCATGAAATTGGTTTATCTAGGGGTACCATGGTGACTTCGTAGGCGTTGGCTCGACGAAGGCCTGTATTTGTTTACATTTGGTTTCCAAGTCAAGCGAGTGTGAAGGTGCTGTGTTTTATTAATTTGTGTGCACCGTTAGTGATCATTACTTATTCAGGAAAACTAATAATTTCATTATATAATAATATAATATTTATATATTTTATTATATAGGATAATGTGGTTCTAGTTGTATGCTTAAATACTACAGTATTTCAGTACCTCTGCTGCGCCCCACCGTTGCCAGATTGTCGTACTCAGAGCATATTATTTACCGGTTTCTGACGCCTAACTATTGCCTAGAAACATCAGGAATTAACTATTTTAATGATAATTATAAGTGAATCTCCTTTTTGGGGTCCACGAGACAGTTTTGGGGTCTGAAGTCGTTAAATATAAGAGGCTGAGTAAGACAATCTGGCACGGTTGCGTCCACTCAAACTTACCCTGGGCTGGGCGATTTTGGGTGGGCTGGGTGCCCAGCCTAGCCAAAATCGCCCAGCCCAGGGGTAGCAGTGACTAGTGTAACCGCGGCTTTAGTTAATACAAGTCATGCACATATGGAAAGCGCGCGCACACACACACACACACACACACACCTTCAGGACCAATACCACATAAGCCTAACCAAATTCGGCAAGTCCCTCCTCCACAACCCCCGCCTAGAGACCTACTCCCACCCGCTTTCCCTCCTCCTACACGACCCACAAGACACCACAATATTCTAGTCCCGGTCAGAGCTCGGACAGACCGGTACCGGATTAGCGCCATACTGACACTTCCGATGGCCATAACACCTTCATGATCACATGACCCCTCCATCCCAACACACACACACACACACACACACACACACACACACACACACACACACACACACCACCCTTCCCCACTTCCCCCATTACTCATCACATGAAACTCATTGTATTGTATTTTGTGTATTATCAGCCCTATGGCTGCCAACAAGTGAATAAACCATTTATTATTATTATTATTATTACACACACACACACACACACACACACACACACACACACACACACACACACACATATATATCGCTCCGTAGCTCATTCGGTTAGAGCGGTGCGCTGCCTGGCTTCACGGCCTGGCAGGCGCCGGTTCGACCCCTGCTGAGGCCGGAATCTTTTCGCTGGCAAGGATTGGTTACTGTTTCCCCTTGCGCAAGGGGGATGGGGTGGGCGGTTTGTGAGGTCCTGGCAGTGCTCATCGATCGACTATAATGAGCATGAGTTTGCTCTTGTCGGAGGGTACTTGCTGGCGATTGCGAGTCGAACTCGTGATCAGGTCGTGGCGAATTACAAAGCCTTACACTCTCCCTTTGCACAATCAAAGTGAGTAAGAGGAACAAAAGAAAATTAACAAAATATAAAATGAAGGAAATGCAAGATAATAAAGACTTAAACCCCGAGCCAGCCTTCCTTCTCCCGCTCAGGCCTCCCATTGTGGTCTCTGGCGAGCAATAAACAACACAGCCTCCTCCCGCCCCATTCCCACCCTTCTGTACCCGTCCCCCTCCTCCCTCCATTCTCCTACCCTTCTTCAGCCCTACTACTCCTCAGCACCCCCTCCTCCCACCCTTTTTCAGCCTTCCTCCTCCATCTCTTACTCTTCTCTCGGAAGCGGAGGTTGGGAGGAATAGGGGGGAGGGTTGCGGGAGAGGAGGGTCAAGTAGGTAGGGGGAAGGTGGTGGAGAGGAGGTGGATTGAGGCGATGGGGTGGGAGGAAAGGACGGGAGGGAAAATGGTTATGAGGAATAGGGGAAAGGGAGTCCCTTGGGCGGAAAGAGAGAGAGAGAGAGAGAGAGAGAGAGAGAGAGAGAGAGAGAGAGAGAGAGAGAGAGAGAGAGAGTGACATAGATTTACATAGAAAATCAGACCACACAGACCCCATGGTCCAGACTTGGTGGTCTGTCCTTAAACCTAAGTGATTTTACATTAATCAGAAGACTCCAAAACGTTGCATTTCTACTCTAGTTGATATTAAGTTGAAGGAAGTGACGGTCGAGCTTATTTTTGAAGGAGTCAATCGTGTTACACTGGACCACTGATGATGGGAGCTTATTCCATTCTCGCACTACAACGTTGGTGAAGAAAAATTTGGTGCAGTCTGAATTTACTTGTCTACATCTGAGTTTTACGCCATTGTTCCTCGTGCGCAAAGTGTCATCGATCATAAACAATGTTGATCTGTCTACATTCGTGAAACCATTAAGTATTTTAAAACATTCGATCAGTTTTCCTCGGAGGCGACGTTTCTCAAGAGAGAACATGTTAAGGGTAGAAAGCCTTTCTTCGTAGGATTTGTTGCGCAAGGAAGGGATAATTTTCGTTGCCCGACGCTGATCACCTTCTAATTTAGCAATATCCTTTGCATGGTGGGAAACCAAAACTGTACCGCATATTCCAGGTGGGGTCTGACTAAACTGTTGTAGAGCGGGAGTATTACATCTTTATTCTTGAATACAAAGTTTCTTTTAATGAAGCCCAACATTCTGTTCGCTTTATTTGCTGCATCGATGCATTGCTGTGAGAATTTGAGGTTTGACGCGATTTTGACCCCCAAGTCCTTGACGCATTGAACGCTTTTGAGTTTAACGCCGCGCATTTCGTAATCAGACTTTTTATTCCTCGTTCCAACTTGAAGGACCTGGCACTTGTCTACGTTAAAGGGCATCTCCCATCTATCCGACCAAGCTGAAATTTTGTGCAAATCCTCTTGGAGGCTTTGCCTGTCTTCGTCAGTGAGAACCGAGTTACCAATCTTTGTGTCGTCTGCAAATTTACTAATGCGGTTATTGAGCAACATCCACGTCGTTGATGTAAATAATGAAGAGCACTGGGCCAAGAACCGAGCCCTGAGGGACGCCACTAGTGACAGGCGCCCACTCTGAGTTAAATCCGTCAATCACTACTCTTTGTTGTCTGTTGCTCAACCAATTCGCGATCCATTGGTTTACCTGACCGTCAATACCTATTTGCTTTAATTTGTAAAGTAATTTATGATGCGGGACTTTATCAAACGCTTTCTGGAAATCAAGATAGACTACGTCCAGTGATTTGGTTACGTCATAAACAGTGAAGAGGTCGTTATAAAAGGTTAATAGATTTGATAGGCAGGATCTTTTGTTTCGGAAGCCATGTTGTGAGTCCCCAATTAATGAGTGGCTTTCAAGGTAACTCACAATTTTGTCTCTAATTATGCCCTCAAGTAGCTTACCTACAACCGAAGTTAGACTAATGGGCCTGTAATTACCTGGTACTTTTTGTCTCCTTTCTTAAAAATCGGTGTCACGTTAGCCTTTTTCCAATCTGAAGGACAATGCCTTGTCGCAAGGACATATTGAATACGGTTGTGAGGAGGAGAGTATTTCGCTCTTTGTTTCTTTCAGCAGAGTTGGATATACTTTATCAGGTCCAGGACTTTTATTTGTTTTAAGTGATTTGAGGGCTTTAAGGACTTCATCGGGTTTTATTTCAAAGTTAGACAATGCATGCTCGGGATTTACATTAGTACTGGTGTTGGTGGTGGTGGTGGGAGGACTGTTATTATTAAACACCGAGGAAAAGTAATTATTTAATAGGTTTGCAACGTGTTGGCTGTCAGTCACTAGTGCACCGTCGCTGTTTGTTAAAGGTCCAATTCCACTTCTGATCGCCTTTCTGTTGTTTATGTAACTGAAGAAGGATTTCGGATTATTTTTACAGTTGGCTGCAATATTTTCTTCATATCTACGCTTTGCCTGATGCACTAATCTTTTTACTCGTCGCCTTGCATCATTGTAAAGCCTAATGTTTTCGGGCGTGCTTTGGTCTTTCTTTAACCTGTAAGACAATTTTCTCTCCTTGACTGAGTGCTTAATTTCGCTATTAAACCAAGGTGGACTTTTATTAGTGTTAATTCGCTTCTCGCACAAGGGGACAAATGTGTCCTGCTGAGTGAGTAAGTGATTTTTAAAGTTTAGCCAGGCGTCCTCTGCATTGCCGTCATCTGATAGTTGCATATCTATTAGTTTTCGTCGGATTTCTACGAAGTTGGCTCTTTTGAAATTGGGCACCTTAACTTTATTTTCAGTCACCGATGTTTGAGCTCTAATGTCAACGCAGGAACCGAGGTGTTCTCCTACCGTGACATTACTGACTAGGTTATCTTGGGTCGCTATAACAAGGTCAAGTATGTTATTTTGTCGAGTTGGTTCAGAAACCATTTGGCTTAGATAATTTTCCTCTAGAAATTCGATCATTCTATGGGACTCACCTTCTGTACCCGACAGTGTCGCCCAGTCGATATGGGGGAGGTTAAAGTCTCCTAGTATCAGTGAGTCGCTGTTATTAAGTGACTGCCTTAAGACGCTGTACATTTCAAGATCGCCATCAAGTGATTGCCCCGGAGGCCTGTAAGTGACAGATATATTTAAATTGACTTTTGCAATGTTTACTCGCACGCACAAATGTTCAACGTTACTGTTTCTTGGTGTTTTGTCAGTAGGTTGCAAGTAGCTTTTGACAAAAAGGGCGACACCACCCCCTCTACGGTTTACACGATCATTGTTGAAGAATCTGTAGCCATCTATGTTGTATTCGGAACTTAAATCAATATTAGTGGTGTCGATAAATGTTTCGGTTATAGCAATTACGTCAAAGTTTTCTGTCAGAGCAAGACATCGCAGTTCATCAAATTTGTTTATTAGGCTACGCGCATTGAAACTAAGGACTCTTAGGTTATCTTGAAGCTTGGTAATAGAGGTACTGGAGGGTTCAATGTTACGAGTCTGTTGCGGTATGAGGTGTCTATTTACACGGGCGGGATGGAAGGACGTGGCTGAGAGTCGTGTTTTGTTGTTCGGGCGTTACGTACGGCGGTGTTGAGGTGCCTTACAAATCTGGCTGCCCCCAGGGGGGCCCGGTGTAAGCCGTCCCTTTGGAAAAGTCTACTCTGGCCGTAGAAATCGTTCCAGGCGTTAAAGAATTCGACGTCAAGCTCTCCGCAGAGAGTCTGCAGGCGGTTGTTGAGGCTGAAGGCCTTACTGTAGAAGTCGCCCTCATCCCATGTCCGTGGTAGAATTCCTGAAATCAAAATATTAGGGGATTTAGTCTTATACTGCTGGATGAGCCTACGGTACTTGTCCAGCAGTTCCTCAGACCGGGTCGTGGTGACGTCGTTTGTACCTGTGTGGAGAACAAAGAGTGAGTCATTAGAGGCCACAGCGGAGACCTCGTCCAGTGCAGCTGTGATGTCGTCAACACCAGCTCCAGGATAACAGTAGTTACGCCTACGACGGGGGACTCTGCCACAGAATTCAACCACCTGATGGCGAATCATAGAGTCACCGACCAAGAAGGTGCTCTGTTCCTCGTCCTCCTCCAGTATGGCAAATCTGTTGTAGCAATGAGTAGGATAAATGGCTCTAGGGGCGGGTCTGGCTCCTCCTCTCACGGGGGTGAAGCATTCAGCGTCAGCTCTACCGGTTCCCTGTGACGTGCCTTCTTCGGAAGGTGGCTGGGCATCGAGTGCAGGTGAGGAGGGTGATGAGGCGTCAACTGCAGGAGGGGCGACGATGTTGGCCTGGATAAACTCCTGCAAGGTATCAACAGTACTTGTTAGTTCGGTGATCTTCTTCTCGCCAGCCGTCAACCTTTCGTCCTGTTGAAGGAGTCTCGTTTCCATCTGCTGAGTCAACAGGCAGATCTTGCAGACGGTCGATCGTCCTGAGAAGAAATGACCAGAGAAGTTTCCTGTGCAAGTCGAACATTTCTTTAGCGCCATCTTGGTAAGGAGGAGGTATCTATATATTTGCTTTGCTTTTTCTTTTTCGTAGGGCAGAGGGACGCGTGCGTGAATAAGCGAGAATAAGTGAGAGAGAGAGAGAGAGAGAGAGAGAGAGAGAGAGAGAGAGAGAGAGATGGGAAGGCGTAGGAGGGAGATTGGGATGGAGGGAGGAAGAGGGCGAAGGAAAGGGGGGGAGAGAGAGAGGGTGGGAACGAGATAGGGAGTGAGGAAGGAGAGACAGAGAGGGCAAGTGGGGTAGTAATGAGAGAGAGAGAGAGGGGGGGCAATGGAGAGGGAGGCGAGAGAGAGGAGAGAGACGCGAGAGGGAGGGAGGGAGGATTACTGGTCTCTGGGGAATAATCTGGTCAAGTCAGGTCAGGTAAGTCTGAACACCTGCGTAGGAAGTGGCGTCGGAGTGGAATCTGGAAATATATAAAGAATGTGGCGGAACGAGTGTAACACTGTTTTGTGTATAGGTGTATATATGTTTTACAGGGCGCTACTGCGAGAGGGTAGATACAGGCGGAGAGAGGTAGTAAAAATAAGGGCAACACTTAATCCTGTCCAGCGAAGCACGTGGTCGCACAGCAAACAGCACACCTCTGCGGGCAGCTAACTCGGTTGACAATAAGCAGTACGCAGCACGACGCGAAATAGCACACGGCACACAGCACAGCAAGATCTACAGTTCAGTTCAGTACAGCACACGAGGGTGGAATCGCAAGCGAGAGAGGTCACGGAAGTGGGAGCGCGTGCGGTTTGACCTCTCGGAGTGAGGGCAAGGCGCTGACTGACTGACTGAGAGAGAGAGAGAGAGAGAGAGAGAGAGAGAGAGAGAGAGAGAGAGAGAGAGAGAGAGAGAGAGAGAGAGAGAGAGAGAAACATATGTGTTCTTCTGTTTCAAAGGAAAATGGATCCCAATAAAAGATTTTTTCTACAGTCTCTATCTATCTCTATCTATCTATCTATCTCGCTCTTAAAAAGAAATATAAAGAAAGAGTTGTAAAGAAGAAAAGCACTGTAAAGTACTATCGTTGAATTCGAAGATAAATTATTTCATATACAGGAGACTTCCTTCCCTCCCTGACGGGGCAGAGGATTGATTACAAAGTTTGGGCGGAGTACCTGAGAACAGGCTTACCCACCTGATAAGTGAAGGTGAGGGAGACATTAATGAGGGAATTTGGTGACTGTGGTCTCTCTCTCTCTCTCTCTCTCTCTCTCTCTCTCTCTCTCTCCATATATATATATATATATATATATATATATATATATATATATATATATATATATATATATATATATATATATATATATATATATATATTTCAACAAAAAGGAGGCTCAGAATTACACTTTTTTTGGTATAACTATTTCAAAAGCCTGTATATGAGACAAAATTAATTGTCGACTGTTTGCACATACAAACATACAAATAGAAAATACGAAAAAGAAAGAAAAACATGTAAAAACAATTTGTAATAGTATCAGTTTGTCACTTTATATTTACACCACTAGCGCACTTGGGTATCCCTCATGCCACCTGTGAGCAGCTTGCTTCACCTGCTGCGTGTTCATGTTCTCCACTTGGGGAGTGGCTGCCGTGAACATGTTCCATAGACGTGTGGTCCTGGCTGTATAGATGCGCTGGTGCTGCCTGGAGTGTGATCGAGGCACCTCCACAAGCTGGTCACTGGAGAGTGCAGTCCGGGTGAACCTCTAGGCAGCGCGTGGAGGAAGCCTCAAGCTGCTGAGGTGGGGAACCCCCTGCACCTGGGCTTTGTGGCACACCACCAGTGCTGAGACATCACGGCGGTGTTCCAGCGACGTCACAGTGGCAAACGACTCCTCCAGGTGCTCGCTGGCCTCCACCAGACGCAGTGCTCGTCGCTGCACTGCGTCGAGCCTCTGCATGTGGGTGGCATCACTCGACATCCAGCACAGGGCACCGTACTACAGATACGGTCGTATCTGTGCATAGAAGAGAGTGAGGATCCCGCTACTCTTCGCAGGGTAGAGACTCGCAGGGAGGCCTGGCGGGCAACAGCTCGGACGTGGCGGTCGAAGCGCAGGCTTTGGTCCACAGACACTCCCAGGACCTTGATGTGGTCCTGGAGGGGCAGACTCTTGCCTCCATGACGCAGCTGGCCTGAGATTGCTCGAGAGGCGTCTGGGGACCGTGAGATGACCATGGCCTGCGTCTTCTCCGGGGCGAGGGTGACCTGCCACTCCTCTCCCCACTGCTCCACCAACCCGAGGTGCCTGTTGATCTCCTCGACGGCGCGCTGGCTGTCGGGGCGGGTGAGTGTGCAGTCATCGGCGTTGCCTGACACTGCCGATAGCTGCCGGAGAAGATTGTCAATATATATGTTCCACAGGATTGGGCCGAGCACGGAACCCTGTGGAACTGAGGCTTGCATTGGTGAAGGCCTTGATGACTGCTTGTTGATCACCACCTGAAGGGTCCTCCCCTGGAGGTAATCCTTGAGCAGCATCAGGAGGGCACCCTGGACACCTTGGCGCGAAGCTTTTCAATGAGCCCCGCGTGCCTGTCAAAGGCTCCAGCAATATCCAGGGCTACCACGATGTGTCCAAGCCTTCATCCAGTGCGTCTTGCCAATCCTTGGAGAGGAGGAGGAGGAGGTCCGCGGTGGACCGGCCAGGCCTGAAGCCAAACTGTCTATCTGAGAGGAGATGGCTCTCACTCAGGTGCTGACAGATGACTGCAGCCACCACACGCTCCAGCACCTTGCCCACCACAGAAAGCAAGGAGATGGGCCTGTAGCTGCTGGGCTCAGACCTCGATATTTTCTTGTGGACCGGAACCACACGCGCCTCCTTCCATAGTGAGGGCCACTTGCACTCCCTCAGGCAAGACGTGAAGACGGCGGAGAGAGGACTTGGGATCTCCTTGGCACAATTCTTGAGGAGCCGTGGGCTTATGTCATCCAGGCCAACGGCTTTACCCGCCTCCAGCGCGCTGAACAGCCGCTCAACCTGCTCTGCCGTCACCGACACAGAGGAGACAACACGGTCGGTTTCTTGGGGCAGCACAGGTGCGGGTCGTCCCGGGTCACCAACCTTTATTTTCTTGACGAACAGTTCAGCCAGGAGCTTGTTGTCGTGAATCCGTCAGGCCTGGCGAGTGAAGGGACGGCATGGGGTTCGTTAGCCCCCTGCCGCTCCTTTACAAGACCACCAGGTTTTGTTGCCAACTCCTGGGCCGCAAAGTTTCCGCTGCTGATCCTCTCTCTGTCGCTTCTTCGCCCACACCCAGGTAGCTGTCATCCGTTTGCAGGCCTCCCGGTGTTGGACCTTATTTTGGTGTGACGGATGACGCTTGTACCTCTCCCAGGCGGTATGCTTGGCCTCGGCAGCAACCCTGCATCGGAAACCTAACCAAGCGGGATCACTAGTCCTGGCGAGGTACACCCTGGTGGGGTATATTGTTGCTGGAGGGCAAGGAGCTTGGTGGTGAGAACCCGTGCCCAGGCCTCGGCGTCCCCCACCAACAGGGTCTCCCAGTCCGTGTCCTCCACGGCGTGTCTTTTTTTTTTTTTTTTTTTTTTTTTTACGTCGTTGCCTGTTGCGCCGGTAGGCATCTTCCTGGTGGGGCCTGATGGTCGGCCCAAGGCTTCTTCCAGGTGGGGCCTGATGGTCGGCCCAGCCCGTTCTGGCGCAGGCGAGTGTTTATAGTGGCGCCATCTTGCATTGGCTCATGCTGCCCCCCGGAACTCGTTCTTGATTCGCTTGGACGGCTTCCTCTAGAGTCCGGGTTGATGGGTGGTCTTCAGGACAGCATGTGGGTAGTTTTAAGCCACTCGGCGGTGACTGAAAAATCCGAGTGGTAGCGTGGGGATTCGAACCCGCGTCGTCCATCACGCGGTGAATGTGAGCCCAGTACGCTACCAGTTCGGCCAGTCGGTCCTCTCCCAAAGCCAGATGGTACACGGGACTGCGTCTTCCCTCTCTGTGGTCAGCTCAACCCGAGCCAGTACGGCATAGTGATCAGAGCTGCCCACTGACCCCAGCTGCTGGCAGCGGAGGCTGGCCTCGGGGAGGTCCGATAGCACAGGGTCCAGTAGTCCTCCTCGCTCATGTGTGGGGAAGGTTACGTGGTTTACCAGACCCTGCATTGTCAGTAGATTGTCGAAGGCTCTCTGCTCCAGGTGGAAGTTTATATCTCCCACCACCATCACATAGAGGCACTGGTGACGCAGGAGCAGGGTGTCGAGCTCCTCCGTCAGGCATTCCAGAGGAGCCCGCCCTTGCCTAGGGGGGCGGTACATGACACAGAGGAGGAGACCACTGTTGTCCGTCAGTGCCACCCTGAAAAATCAGAGCTTCCGCTTGGTGAGGCAGCGTCACCTCAAGCTCCTGTACATTCAGGCAGTCCTTAAAGCAGGCAGCCACGCCTCTGCCTGCTCTGCACTCCCGGTTCTTCCTCACCCATCCCGGGATTTTGCCAAACGTCGGCTCCACCTCCTCAGTGAGCCACGTTTCCGTCACAGCAACAACGTCAACTCGATGGCGCAGGACAAAATTGTGGGTGAGGTCGCCAACATTCTCTCTCTCTCTCTCTCTCTCTCTCTCTCTCTCTCTATATATATATATATATATATATATATATATATATATATATATATATATATATATATATATATATATATATATATATATATATATATATATATATATATATATATATATATATATATATATATATATATATATATATATATATATATATATATATATATATATATATATATATATATATATATATATATATATATATATATATATATATATATTTCTCTCTCTCATTTTTGTTATCAGATTAATTGGAAAACTTTTTTTCATTCGGCGCCTTATTTTTTTAGCATTTGGAAGGCGCACAACTCAGATATTTATCATTTGATAAAAGTAAATAAAAAAAAAGACGACAAATGAATTCTCATCGAAAAAAAATATGGTAAATAACAGTGATGAGTCAGAGAAGAAATAAATTACAAAAAATGTTTATTTGTAAAAAAAAATGTGTTTACGAAATGGCGTGATGAAATAGGCAAGTAAGAGGAAATAATAAAAATTATGAGTCAGATATAGGTGAATGGAAATGGAGTAGTCAGACCCGCAGTGGTTCCCAACCTTTTTTCAGTTGTTTCCCCCGTCAACCATCAAGAAAAAAAGCAGCCAAAACACCAAATTTATATACTTGCTTAGTAACACAATTAACATAATAAACAAATAGTAGCCACACACAAATTTTACTTGTTTAATAACACAATTATTAATTAATCAATAGCTAATTGCTAGTAATTTATATTTCCCTCAGGTTAAATATTCCCCTGGAATCCTGAAATACCCCTTGGGGGAAATTTCCTCCAGTTTGGGAAATACTAAGTTAGGGTGTCCAGTAAGAAAATAGTGTAGCCACAATATAGCTGATGGAAGTATGCATACTCAGTGACACTGATCTGATTAATTCTCTCCTTCCTTCTAATGGGTTAAATATCATGGATGCCAATACCATCATCTTCTTGATCTCTCCTCCTCCTTCTCCTCTTCTTTTATTTTATTTTTCTTCTTCTTCTTCATCTTTTTTTTTTCTTCTTCTTCTTCGTCTGCTTTTTCTACTTCTTTTCTGCGTGTAATTTTGCTGCTGCTGCTGCTTCTTTTGCATCGTCATTTTCATCTTTATCTTTTTGATCAAGCTGTTGCTGTTACTGTTGTTTTTTTGTTGTTGATGTTGATGTTGTTTATGTTTTTGTTGCTGTTGCTTTTTTTTTTTTTTTTTTTACAGCTAAAGAAACATCTCAAGGGCAACAAAAAAAGGTGTAAGAAAAAAGCCTGTTAATCGCTATTCCCACAAAGACAAAAGTAATGAGTGGGCAAAAGAGAGGTCAATCTCGAGAGGAGAGGTGTCTTGATACACTCCAATTGAAAGAATTCAAGTCAATGACAGGAGGAAATTTAGACAAAGAAAGGCTGTTCCAGAATTTACCAGTGTAATGCTGGGATCACACATCCGCGATCTCGCTCTGCGACGGTTGGCGATTTTTAAAATTTTCGAAATCGGCATATACGCTCGACATCGTAGCGACGTCCCTGCGATTAGTCGCAATAGTCGCGCGGTAAAGTTCGTACGACTTGCGGGTGCCAGCCCGTGGCGTGAACATTTTGAAATGTTCAAAAAGTTCGCAGAAGTCTGCGATATTGGCCAAATCGCACGACTATTCGCACGGTTAAGCGAGAGACCATCGCAGTATGCGCTCGCATACCCTCGTCAAACGCAATGGGTCGCGGTGTATGCGAGCGACTTTGTACATCGTGCGTATGGCAGCGACGCTGCTTCGGAAAGCGAGATGGCAGCGAGAGAGCGGGAGGGTGTGAAAAACCGTTGGCGTCTTGGCGAGCGACCGCTCGCTCGCACTCACACTGTCCTACCACACGCCGCTACCCTGCCCGCCTGCAAAATAATAGCCTAATATTCATGAATTTATAATAATAGCATATTATTCCTAACTGCTAAATAATAGCTTAGTGTTCATGAATGGAAAATAATAGAATAGTATTCCTAAATACAAAATAATACCCTAGTTGTCATAAATGCAAAATAATAGAATAGTATTCCTAACTGCTAAATAATAGCCTAGTATTCATGAATTCAAAATAATAGAATAGTATTCCTAAATGCAAAATAATAGCCTGGTTTAACAAAATGTAAAATTATAAGCTAGTGTACGTAGTAAAATTATTAGCTAGAGTACACAGTAAAATTATAATGTATTTCTCTTGACATCTTCATTAGCTTATTAGCAAATTATTACAGACTGTAAAACTCTTTCCACTTACAATTTATTACACAGAAGTTGTAGATACGGTATAACATGCAGAAAACCTTACACCATACGAATAAAATCCAATATTCCTCAAAACAACTTACTTCGTTCCCAGGAGATCACGACCCCCAGGTTAAGAACTGCTGAATTAGAAGCAAGAAACAATAAAGCAATATCAGCGACAGCAAGGGAGGGTAGCACGGGCTACTACTTACTTGAAGCACTGGGTGGTCGTTACTAACCGACTATCAAATTTGAGTCGACATAAGCAACTGGCGTTGCCAAATGGGGATTATTTTACCACATTGAAAACCTATAAGGTTGATCAGCCGAAATAATAACCTTAGCGTTAGAGCTCCGGGATATGCAGGGTGCCAAGATTAATTTCTGGTTAGTTAGTTAATTAGTGTGTGTGTGTGTGTATATATATATATATATATATATATATATATATATATATATATATTTATATATATATATATATATATATATATATATAATGTGTGGTGTGTGGGGGATGGATGGAAGAGAGAGCGCGAATAGTGTTGCCCGCCTATAGGAGTCGTACAGCGACGCGCCCTCGACGTTTTCTCGACCATGCGTGCGACGTCGAGCGTCGTCGAGCGGCTAGACGAGGGGCGGTCGCGCATAGTCGCCAGGCCCTGCGTCCATCGCGAACCGTCGCAACGGGTTTTATTTTCAAAATTGGGCTCCTCTGCTTGCAGTCGTGCGCATTCACGCACGATTCACCTCGACGTCTCCACGCCTGTCGCCCTCGTGTGCGAATAGGCGAGCGACCCTCCCTCGCCATGTTGCCGTGAGTTGAAACAGAGACAATGGCGATGCTCCCACGATTTCGTGCATTTTCAAAATCGCCAACCGTCGCAGAGCGAAATCGCAGATGTGTGATCCCAGCATAAGGGATGAAAGAATGAAGATGCTGGTTAACTCTTGCATAAAGGGTTTGGACATTAAAGGGATGAGCATGAGTAGAAAGTCGCGTACAGCGGGGCCGCGGGTTGATCTTGTTCTTGTTTTGCTTTCGCTCTTCCTCTTCTTCTTTTGCTTCTTCTCCTTCTTCTCCGTCTTCTTCTTTTTCTTTTTTCTGCTTCTCCATTTTCTTCTTCACCTTTTTTTTTTTTTCCATCCTCATATTCATCACTACTTGCTTTTCTTTCTCTTCCTCCTCCTCCTCTTCCATTGTACAGCGGATAGTAAAACAGCAAATATGATGTTAGGAATACTCTCCAGGAACTTATGAAGATATTATATTCAGCATTTGTAAGACCACACCTAGAATACGCCGTCCAGCTCTGGTCACCGAATTATATCAATGATCATGTTTTGCTAGAAAAGATACAGCGACGAGCAACCAAACAAATTCCAGCGTTCCGTAACTTGCCGTATGACGAGCGTTTAAAGCGTTTATATATGTTTTCCTTAAAAAAAAAGCGAAGGGTAAGAGGGGACTTAATCGAAGTGTTCAAAATCCATAATAAATTCGAAAACATCAACCCAGATAGTCTATTTCAGAGAGACCCCAACGCATTAACACGCAGCAACGGGATGGAGTTAAAGGGAAACAGATGTAACACATTGATGCGCAGAAGTTATTTCAATAATACGTACAGTCGTCGATCACTGGAATAGACTCCCGTCGTCAGGAGTTAGCTCACAGAATATCAATAGGTTTAAGTCTTCATTAGTTAAGTACTTCAAGGATACAGGATTTTACTGAACCTTTTCATATGTTTCAGGCACACTGCAGCACGGCCCCAACCTGAAGACTTTGTGTTAATAATTTCTCCCACAGCTTAGGTCACCAGTAGCGTAAGTTAAGCGGAGTAGTTTCCTTTTATTTCTCTCTTTACTGTAAAATTTCCATGTCCTTTTCTTCCTTAAAGGCACATGGTGTTCTCTTCTAAATATTTCCTGCCGGCACGTTGCCGGAGGGAGAGGTGGATGGGGATGAGCCTTAGTAGTAGCAGTAGACAGACACCCTCGCCATAGACCGCCAGGTCTTCTGGTGTCTGTACTTCCTATGTATTCCTATGTATTCCTCCTCCTCCTCCTCCTCCTCTTCCTCCTCCTCCTCCTCCTCCTGCAGTGGATCTTATAACGCAGCGTCTAATATCTTCCATCAGGAGGAAATATACGGTTTGCTGGCACTCTTGCGCCAAACTTGGGGTGGTGGGGCCTGGGAGGAAGGGACCCGAAGGGAAGAGAAGGAAAGGAAAGGAAAAGAACAGAAGGAAAAGGACGTGGGACATGTTAACGCATGAGGTGTGGGTTAGGTTCTGAGGGGAGGAGGTGAAGAGCAAGGAAGGGAAAGGGAGAGGAGTGAAAGGAAGAAAAGTAAGGAAAAGGAAAGTAAAGACAGTTTATGTTTTGGTGGTGGCGTTGGGATGATAAAGGGGAGAGGCTGAGGAACGTGTGAGGAAAATAAAGAGTGAGGAGGAAGGTGGAATTAGGCTACATGATTAAGGGGCAGAGAGGGGGAGGAGAGCGGTGAGTTGTGGTTTGGGGGAGAAAAAATGATTGGAGCGATGATTCGGGCGGTGGTGGGAGGAATGGTAGTGAGGGTTGTTGGCTGGTGACGGGGTTAGGGATCAGTCACTAGGTAGTGATTGTGGTTGTGGGGTGAGATAGTTTACGCATGGGGAGATGAATAATGTGCGTCGTAAGGAGGAGGAGGAGGAGGAGGAGTACATAAGAAGAACAGACACCAGATCTTGCATTCCTCCATCATTTTCCAGTTGAGGAGAAGATATTTTCTTTAATTAAGAAAAGTAGTAATAGACTCCAACAGATCCACAAACTTATTCAAGACATTGCTGGTTGACAGCCACCTCACAATGGAGTAGAAAGAGACATCACTAGGTTTATCCTCAAGCTCCAATTCTTCAATCAAATTTTTGAACCCACGGTGTGGCTTCCCATTTGCGCGTATGAAATTGACAATTTCAAGGACAGCTTTCCTAAATATCTTCATACTTGAAGTATCTGGCTACCAGGTGTTCACGATGAATAATGCAATGAACAGGGAGACACTCTGGAGAGCTGGGATCACTTTTCATGAGTCCAATTAATCAAACATTTTCCCCACCATTGCAGGTGCTCCATCTGTTGCAACACTGACGAGTTTATTCAGTGAGCCATCAGCATTTCTTAAGGTTCTGTCAAGTGCATTTTTAATGTCAGCATAAAAATATTTATAGAAGAGAAAAGATAAGCAACATTGCGACGGCATTAAATGGTACAAAATTTTAGTTAGAGGAAGGGAGGCTAATAAGGGGAAAAGCTTCTGGCCTACTCACTCACCCTCAAGACCCAAGCACACACACACACACACGATTCCTAGGCAGTAACACGAACAGCAATAACGACCACTATTAATGTGATGAGCAAATGTGTATGCAAGAGAGAGAGAGAGAGAGAGAGAGAGAGAGAGAGAGAGAGAGAGAGAGAGAGATTATGGAGGTATTTGGCAATTAGAATCATAATTTAGGATTAAGGGGAGATAATTAGTGGAATATACCGTACCGTGCCGTACCGTTGATGAGGTGTCAGGCAGCCGCTCCGCTGCTAGCGCAGGGCTCCGTAGAGCCTTCAATAATTACGATGTTAGCCTCAATAATAGTCCTTGCTGCACTTATTCGCCACGTCGTAGTGAGTGAGTGAGTCTTGTTTGCTATACTAAATAGCCTATTAATGTCTTTTTGATAAACTTGGCATTATTATAGTTATATTTGAGTCTGGCTAACTTTTTCTGCTTCATTCCTGGCAATAGGTGAGGAAAGGGGGAGGGGGTAGAAGTGAAGCACAAGAGTAAACAGATAGAAAGGAAAGGGGAAAAGTGCATGTTAATACAAGGCGTGACAAAAAAGTGATAGGGTGGGAGAAGGGAATAAAGAGAGTAAGATTGGAAAGAGCCACAAGGAAAAGGAAAACGGGAAAAGGGAAGAAGAAATTAGGAGAGAGGTAAGTGGAAAGGACAGGTGAAGACTGTAATTCGACAGAGGAGAAAACAGAGTGGGAATGAGAGAAAAGGAGTGTAAAAATTTTGGGAATGAGCTGCAAGTAGAACCAGAAAACTCAAAATAGGCGGATAAGATCAGAGGCTCTTCGTTGGAGTCATAGGCTCTTCGTTTCATCAGCTACCCCCCTATCACAAACAGACTTCTACATCTTAAATTCCACTCTCTTCAGTTCCGCATCTCCTTCAACCTTCTCTCAATATTTTCATTCCACCTTTTCTTCTGAATTTGCTAACTGCACACCTCTCCCTGTCCAGCGGCCCTTTTGCACACGACTTTCTACTTTTGTTCAACCCTATGTTGTTCAAATTCCTTATGCAAGAGTTAACTATAAAAATATAGCATCTTCATTCTTCGATCCCTTCCGCTGGCAAACTTTGGGACAGTCTTCCTCCGTATGTACTCCCTCCTACCAACGACTTGAACTCTTACAAGGAGAGTACTAAGGCCCGTACCAGAAGTCGTGAAGGTCGAGCCGCGTACCTTCCCTTCGACAATGTAGGCACGGCCTCAGACCGTGCCTTCAATCCTTACCACAAGTCGCTCGGGAAGGTAAATGCACATGCACACACTGCAACCTTCTTTTCACCTACCAGATATAATGCACGCACACACATACAAACGCACAGTGCTATCCATGGAGGTATAATACCTCCATGGTGCTATTACAGCCATGATATTGTCCGTTTCATTCCGTCTGTCCACTCGTGAACGTAGATGTGGCACCTTCGCATTGTGAGTTTGTGATTGCGTGAAGATCATTTGAATGTTTGTGTATCCAAAAAACCTCAAACCATCGTATATGAACCGCAAACAGAAGATTTGCATCGATAATATACCAAAGAGGGACACGAAGAAACAACTTGTATATCAAACAGTATAGTTTGATCATACTCGAACGATCTATAGCCTTTCAGATACTCATATTTCATCTCATTAAGGGATATAAAGTGACATACGACTCTGCATGTCTATACATAAGGAATTTTGATATTGCATGTATAAATAACATGGGTAGCCTAATATATTCGAAATAGCCTAGCATCGCGTTCAACAGTTATTATTTATTATTTCATGTTTTTTTTTCCATTATTAATCGTTGTTTATATGCAGTAATTGATTAAGATACCCTTTGTTTCCACTTGCAGAGCCAGATGTCTTAACTGAAATGAGAAAGAATTTGTAAAACCATAGATCGTTGGAGAATGTGAGCCACGAAGGTTCCCGCCTGGCTGGTTTCTCTGTGCTTTGAAGGCCCGTGCTGTTGTTGTAAACAAGACAAACATATTCGCTGCAACTATAATATACGACTTTCCAATTAGTGAAAATATTTTCTCAGATTGTTTTAACCGAACCGCAACTATTTGCCACGCCAAATTTGGAAAATAAACATATTTTTCCTCGAAGGTCTGAGGGAAGACACGGGTAGACCTTGCCTTCCCTTCGTCTCTCCCGCAGACCTTCGTTCCAAAAATGCTAGTGACTATAAGTACGCACCGTCCTTCCCTTCGATCTTCGTCGCTAAACCTTCGTGACTCTTGGACTCTTCTGGACACTTTTTTTCATTCTTTTATCGGAGTAGCACCTGCCGGCCTTCTCCCCCCCCCCCCCCCCCTTGAGCTGCCTCCCTTGATTTAAATAAAAAAACGAAGACAGACAAAAAGGGGAGAAGAAATGAAGGAAATGGGGAACTGGGAGGGAGGAATAAGAGGAAGACGGATAGTTATGTTCGGTGTGATAAAAAGGGAGAAGAAAATGAAACCAAGGAAGAAATGAGAAAGGAGAGATAAGGAGAATAACTAGAGAAGCATTTGGGGAAAAGGAGTAAGTGGCAAATTTGAAGGGTTAACATGGAAGACTGACCTTGACCCTGTTTATATAATGGATGGAGAGAAGGAGGTTGTCGGGGAGGACTTTCGAGAGACCTTTGAAGGGGATGAGGGGATTAATGACAAGGAGAGAGAGAGAGAGAGAGAGAGAGAGAGAGAGAGAGAGAGAGAGAGAGAGAGAGAGAGAGAGAGAGAGAGAGAGAGAGAGAGAGAGAGAGAGAGAGAGAGAGAGATAATATACCGTCCGTTAACACCAACACACCTGTAGTGACACACCTGCAACTTGTCTTAATTAAACCAATACCCCAACTTTCCCCAACTTCCTACCACCCTTCCAGCCATTATCCCTCACACTACCCCTCTCCCCTTCCCACCACGTTTAAGACCCTCTCTCCATCGTTCTCCGTTTTCTTCACCCCAACTACCCCTCCCTGATAAACACATTCTGCGTCCCACATTTCTTAATCTCTCCTCTGCTCCCTCACCATTTCTTTACCTTTTCTTAAATCCCTTCTTTTTCTTCTTACTCTTTTCCTTGCCTTCCTCACCTCTCCGTATTTGCCTCCCTAATCTTATCTACACTTTCCTTACATTACACTTCCCTTTAGTGCCTCTTCACATCTTCCTTGTTTAAAGTCCACCTTCACCTTTCCCCTCAGCCACACACACACACACACACACACACACACACACACACGGCATAAAACACATAATTGCATTGGCTCGTCCGTACGCTATTAATATGACAATTACAGTTCACTATTTTTATATTATTGAGGACACGTTTATAGCAATGCCATTCCGAAGTAAAGTATAATGGATTAATAGGCGTACCTAACAATCACCAAATGGGGGGGTACAAACTTGGCGGAGGGACCTTTTTGTCAACCATAGCCGGTAGCGGGCTAAAGAGTAGCCTATCTAGATATTTTGTTTTTATTTATTAATGATCCACGAGACATCCTAGATTTAAATCAAAGTATGTGTTTATCTTTGTATTCATTCATACACACACTGGTAATATTTCTGTGGTGTCAGATTCACTTGTTTGAGTGAAATTCTGTTGTGATAAACAGGCAGCAATTCGGGTCACTAGTAAAAAATGAAACAGGTAATGTAAGTTTTGCCTCCATGAAATATACACAAATAGATAAATATAAAAGCTCACGAAGTCACAATAAGTGACATCACCTGCTTTGCGCAGTAAAAATATGCTATGTCAGGTATCTGACACCTGCAAAATGGCGGGCCTATAGCCTCGGGCCTGCGGGCTACAGCCTCAACGTTGCCAGATTGTCGTACTCAACCGATTATATTACCCGACTTCCTACCCCCAAACTGTCTTCTGGGCTCCAATAAGGAAACTAATTTATAGTTATCGTTAAAAGAGTTAGATCCTGATGTTTCTTGTCAATAGTTAGGCGTCAGAAACAGGTAAATACTATGCTCTGAGTACGACAATCTGGCAACGGCTATACGTATTTTCAAATCATTGTTCTGTTGTTTATTCAATGTTGTGTTCAAGAAAAAGAATACTCATAATATTAGTTAGTTTTTGGTTATAAGGATTCTTTACGAAATACAGTTATAACATTACCTCCTACTAATTAGGAAACGTACTGAATCCTGGATCGGCTACGGCAGTGACATCTCAAGTAATGGACGGCGGACTCTTTTGATTTTGCGGTACCCTTGTCATTAAGCCGCGAATTTTGTAAAATCAACCGCTTTGGTGCGAATCGCCATAACTCCCTTATTTCTGGGGCTACAGAAATGTTTTTGATATCAATCGACGGCAAAATAAAAGGGCTATATTTTGTAATCAGCGACCGGGCTCAAAAACCGATTTGAAAGCGTAAAAAATCGAATAAATTCGTAAAAAACTACTCTGAAAAAAAACTTTTTGAGTTCCCAACCTGGAAACCAACTCATTGTTTCAGATTTTCAAAAAACTTATTTAACAAATACATTACCCCTACCAATGTGCTTTCCAATATGATGCATAACATTTCCCTACTCCCAGTAGTTTCGTCGCTAGAGCTCGAAACGTAAACCCTTTTGAGAGCGATTTTGACGAACTCCAGACACATTGCCGTTTTTGTCTACTGTGGCATTGCTATTGCCTCTAGAAGGCTGTAATTTGGCATGTAGCCCCTCATGGCAATGTAGTTTGACCAGCTCGAAGGAGTACACACACACACACACACACGTCCAAGACTCCATTCTTCACTACACACATTCCAGCTTCCTTCCATGCTTTTTTTCACTCACTCCTTCACCTCGCGGGGCCGCGGCCACCCAGGACTCCATTGGCAGTGAGCTGTCTATGACTTTACGCCAAAGCTTTCAGCGCCTCACTTACGGCTTCAAACTGGCGAACAGCGTGAGGGATAGTTGAAAAAAAAAAGTCAAACAGTGGCGGTGGGAATAGGTAGGAAGACACCTACCGAAACGGGCGTAAGCTACTCCCTGTGAGGTATATATGGGAAGCGAGGAGGGTGCTGAAGCTCTCCAAAGACACTTCCCATGTCCTCACTTTCCGTTTCCCTATTGTCTCATCAACACCAGATGGTAGTTCAGCATGCTTTCTAAAGACAGATTCTCTCTCTTTCCACACCACACTACGTTCCCACAACATACACACTTTTCCCAAAATTTAGAATTCAAAATGGCACATTATACGCAATGCCTCAGAGTCCCCGCCTTGGGGGGTAGACCAGAAAATCCCCCAGGGAGGACTCTCCTTCTGGCTGCCGACCTGAGAGGTGTCTTGATAACTTCTCGAACCTCTTTCTTATCAATTTCTGCAACATTCGCTGTCTTCGTTCTAATTTTCATTCTGTGGAACATCATCTCTCCTCCTCTAAACCTCACCTCTTCCTCACTGAAACACAGGTTTCTGAAGCTACTGACAGCAATCTCTACTCTGTTCCCTCCTATTATCTCTATCCTAAATTTCAATCCAAAGCTGGATGTTGCGCCTACGTGCCCATCGACATCACTTGCTCTCGTGCCCACGACCGTGACACCAGAATTTTCCACCATCTGGTTAAGATTTCATTGTCATTCTATTACTACCTCTTTGGATTCTTTTTAGGAGCAGTGTAGCGTTTTTTTTTTTTTATATGTGTTTTTTTTTTTGCTTTTTTGAGCTGTCTCCTAAAAAAAAAAAAAAAAAAAACTAAATACATCTGTGCTGTTTATCTCTCACCTAACTCTACTAACTATGCAAAATTCTTTGACTATTTGAACTCTAAAGTGGAGCACATCTTGACTCGCTCTCCATTCGCTGAAATCTCCATCCTTGAAAATTTCAATGTTCACTACCAGCTTTGGCTTTCATCCTCTTTCACGGACCAGCCTGGTGAACAAGCCTACAACTTTGCTCTCCTCAATGATCTAGATTCTAGAGCAGTTAGTTCAGCACCCTACACGTATTCCCGACCGTCTTGGCGACAGACTCAACATACTAGATCTCTTCCTTACCTCTAACCCTTCTACTTACTCTGTCAAACTCTTCTCACCGTTGGGCTCCTCCGATCACAACCTTATTTCTGTATCCTATCCTTTCGCTCCTGTACAGCCTCTGGACCTACCGAAGAGGCGATGCTTCTGGCATTTTGCTTCAGCTCGGTGGGACGACCTGAGGATGTACTTTTATGATTTCCCGTGGAATGATTACTGCTTCCTGGAGACAGACCCCTCTGTGTGTGCCCAGCACATCACAGAGGTGATTGTCTCTGGAATGGAGCCACACATTCCACGTACTTTATATACTTCTCATGCTAAAAAGCCTTGGTTTAATCACGCTTGTGCTCGTGCAATCAAAGATAGAGAGGCAGCTCACAAAAGGTACCAGAGCCTTCGCACTCCTGTTAAACCATGATCTATAATTATATTTCTACCCGGAATCATGCCAAATCTATTATTCGACTTATCAAAAGCTCTTTCATCAATAAGAAATGTCAAAACCTTGCATTTTCTAATTCTTCCCGTGACTTCTGGCACCTAGGCAAAAATATCTCCTCCAATTTCACTTCTTCATCTTTCCCTCCTCTCCTTAACACTGACGGCAGCACCGCCGTCTCATCTATCTCTAAGGCTGAACTCTTCTCTCAAACTTTCTGTAAAGACTTCACTTTGGACGATTCTGGACATATTCCTCCTACTCATCCCCCCTCCGACTTCTTTATGCCTGTTAAGATTCTTAAGAATGATGTTTTCTATGCCCTCTCTGGTCTCAACTCTCAGAAGGCTAATGGACCTGATGGAGTGCCTCCTATTGTCCTCAAAAACTGTGCTTCTGTGCTGATACCCTGCTTAGTGAAACTCTTTCGTCTCTGCCTATTAACACCTACCTTTCCTTTCTGCTGGAAATACGCCTTCATACAACCTGTGACTAAGAAGGGTGACCGTTCCAATCCCTCAAACTACCACCCTATAGCTTTACTCTCCTGTCTATCTAAAGCTTTTGAATCAATCTCAACCTGAAGATTCAAAAGCACCTTTCCACTTATGGGCTTCAATCTGATCGCCAGTATTTGTTCCGCAAGGGGCGTTCTACTGGCGATCTTCTTGCTCTCTTAATTGACTCTTGGTCATCCTCTCTTAGCCGTTTCGGTGAAACTTTCTCAGTTGCGCTAGACATATCGAAAGCTTTCGATAGAGTCTGGCACAAGTCGTTGTTTTCTAAACTGCCCTCTTACGGTTTCTCCCCTTCTCTCTGTTCCTCTATCTCCAGTTTCCTTTCCGGCCGTTTTATCTCCGCTGTGGTAGACGGTCACTGTTCTTCCCCTAAACCTATCAACAGTGGTGTCCCACAGGGCTCTGTCCTATCACCCACTCTTTTTGTTATTCATCAATGATCGTTCCATAACAAACTTTCCTATCTACTCATACACTGATGACTCCACTCTGCATTATTCAACTTCTTTCAACAGAAGACCCTCTCAACAGGAATTACAAGACTCCAGAATGGAGGCTACAGAACGCTTAACCTCAGATCTTGCTATCAATTTATCCACCTATCAACTCGACACAATCTTCCAAACACCTATGCCCTATTTTTCAGCAACACTCAGCTGTCACCATCTTCAACACTAATCATCCTCGGTCTATCCTTAATCTAAAATCTTAACTGGAAACTTCATATCTCTTCTCTCACTAAATCAGCTTTTTCGAGTTTGGGCGTTCTGTATTGTCTCCGTCAGTTCTTCTCCCTCGCACAGTTGCTATCCATATACAGGGGCTTTGTCTGCCCTCGTATGGGGTATGCATTTCACGTGTGGGGGGCTCCCCTCACACAGCTCTTCTGGACAGAGTGGAGTCTAAGGCTCTTCGTCTCATCAGCTCTCCTCTTACTGATAATCTTCTACCTCTTAAATTCCGCCGCCATGTTGCCTCTCTATCTTACTTGCTAACTGCATGCCTCCCCCCTCCCGCGGCCCCGCGGCACTCGCCTGTCCACTCCAGTTCTTCCCTATACTGTCCGAACCCCTTGAGCAAGAGTTAACCAGACTCTTCAATCTTTCATCCCTTACAATGGTAAACTCTGGAACAGCCTTCCTTCGTCTGTATTTCCTCCTGCCTATATATGACTTGACCTCTTTCAAGAAGAGTGTCTCAAGACACCTCTTCTCCCGAAATTGACCTCTCCTCTGGCCACTCTTTACCTTTGTCTGTTGTTTGTTTGTTGTTGCGGGCTTTTTTTATACACCCATTTGGTTGCCCTTGAGCCGTCTCCTTTGTTATTAAAAAAAAATTTAAACAATACTAATCTTTCTTCTCTTTCCCTTTAGTGGCCAATGCGAAGCACAGGACGGATAACAATACTGTTTTATCATACTAGCATAATTGCGTGATTGTAATTTTTATTGTCAGTCGCAAAGCGAAACTGGTGTTGCTTTCAGACTGGTGGTCGGGTTAAAAGAATAAAAACAAAACATTCCTAGAATGTATTCCTCATGACCTTCCTTCACCTTTCCTTATCCTCCTCCCACCTCGCCTCGCCGCTTCTCACTTTTCCTCACCGTCCCTCTTCTGCCTCCCCCAGGAACGTGTCCTGTCGGCTGGTTCCCCTGCGGCTCACCCGGTGAAGTGTGTCTCGAGCAAAGGTTCGTCTGTGACAGGAGCGAGGACTGTCCAGACGGGGAGGACGAGGGCGAGGACTGCGGTGAGTGTTGTGGTTGTGGTTGTTATTACTGGCATGATGACTGTCTGGCCGTGGCCATTCCTGTGGTAGCAAATGATACTAATGCATTATTGCAAGTCTTTTTTTTTTTAAGAATAGTATTAGTTATATATCACACGTCTTCCTAATGTAATATCATAGTCTGTTCAAACCAACTGTTCCTCTGGCGCTGTTGCTGTGCTTGTAACGCCCCACCTGACATGCCGGCCTCCCCTTGGCTCTCACAGAGGGGTCAGTCACCTGCACATGCTCTTCGTGTTACGTATTTTTATATTTCTTACCTTAGTTCACCTCTTAAGCAAATTAGGCAATTTTACTAAACACCATTGAACTCAAGAAGGCTTATGAATCCGTAATGTTTGTCACAACTCTGTAAAAAAACAAGGCAAAGAAATGATGAGTCTAGGTGACGGAACGGGTCTGAAATGTTTATGCAACTTTTACATATGGCTGATATTTGCAGCAACTTGTAAGTCAATAGACCATTTCAGGCTTTAAAGGAAAGACTCATAAACATGATGCTATAACCAGAATATAGATAAAACACGATGTAAGCCAAACACGGAATGTTTTTTTTTTTTTTTAATAACTTAATTAAAATTAATATAATAAATTTAGTCAACTGAGAAGCATTACTGGTTGTCATGTAGGTGCCGTCATGTATCGACTGACTGGTTGGGAGGAGGAGGAGGAGGAGGAGGAGGAAACATGGAAACATGGACTAGCAGGCAGCAGAATGCCTGTTGGCTCATTACAAGGCTGCCTGCTTTCAGTGATTTAATCAATCCGTTAGCCATAGGAGTGGCCTGCAGGGATGGATTAAAGCACTTGTGTACCTACTCTTGGATACGTTCAGTTCACTCCTGATGCAGCAAAGTGGCGATCAATGCGTTTCTTGAAGGAGTTGATTGGCCCGTACCAAGAGTCACAAAGGTTTAGCGACGAAGATCGAAGGGAAGGACGGTGCGTACCTTTAGTCACTAACATTTTTGGAACGAAGGTCTGCGGAAGAGACGAAGGGAAGGCAAGGTCTACCAGTGTCTTCCCTCAGACCTTCGAGGAAAAATATGTTTATTTTCCAAATTTGGCGTGGCAAATAGTTGCGGTTCAGTTAAATCAACCTGAGAAAATATTTTCCCTAATTGGAAAGTCATATATTATAGTTGCAGCGAATATGTTTGTCTTGTTTACAACAACAGCACGGGCCTTCAAAGCACATAGGTACCAGTCAGGCGAGAACCTTCGTGGCTCACATTCTCCAACGATCTATGGTTTTTCAATTTTTTTCTCATTTCAGCTAAAACATCTGGCTCTGCAAGTGCAAACAAAGGGTATCTTAATAATTTACTGCATGGAAATAACGATTAATAATGGGAAAAAAAACATGAAATAATAAATAATAACTGTTGAATGCGATGCTAGGCTATTTCGAATATATTAGGCTTCCCATGTTATTTATACATGCAATATCAAAATTCCTTATGTATAGACACTTGCAGAGTCGTATGTCACTTTATATCCCTTAATGAGATGAAATATGAGTATCTGAAAGGCTATAGATCGTTCGAGTATGATCAAACTATACTGTTTGATATACAAGTTGTTTCTTCGTGTCCTTCTTTGGTATATTATCGATGCAAATCTTCTGTTTGCGGTTCATATACGATGGTTTGAGGATTTTTTGGATACACAAACATTCAAATGATCTTCACGCAATCACAAACTCACAATGCGCTGGTGCCACATCTACGTTCACGAGTGGACAGACGGAATGAAACGGACAATATTATGGTTGTAATAGGACCATGGAGGTATTATACCTCCATGGATAGCACTGTGTGTTTGTATGTGTGTGTGTGCATTAGATCTGGTAGGTGAAAAGAAGGTTGCAGTGTGTGTATGTGCATTTACCTTCCCGAGCGACTTGTGGTAAGGATTGAAGGCACGGTCTGAGGCCGTGCCTACATTGTCGAAGAGAAGGTACGCGGCTTGACCTTCACGACTCTTGGTACGCTCCATTGTTTCTGCGCTAACCACTTCTGCAGGAAGGCTGTTCCAATGGCGAACAACTCTATTCGAGAAATAACTCCTGCCGATGTCGGTATTGCATCGATTTGCTTGAAGTGTTTTCTCGTTGTTTCTTGTCCTCGGGTTTGTTTGTGGCGTGAAGAGATTGGAGAGATCAACATTGCTTTTTTTTTTTTTTTTGCCCTATTGCTTGGTTGGTACTTTCCGGCTGATCTGATCCTGGGCCCTGCAGCCGTTCTGGCGCAGGCGTGTTTATAGTGGCGCCATCTCTTGCATTGGCTCATGCTGCCTCCAGAGCATCTTTGATCCTAGAATCTATGGATCTCAGGTGATAGGTGGTCTTCTCTGACAGCATGTGGGTAGTTTAAGGTAGCGGCGGCGGCGCGAAAACTGAAAATCCCACACCGGACGTCCCGAACTCGCGTCCTCCTGACTTTGACAGGCTTACTTTGACGACCGCCTCCCTTGCAGGTACTGAAAGACTTGTATCATGTCTCCCCGCAGTAATTTTTTTCCCTACATGAAGAGGTTGAGTCGCTCGGAAAAGAGACGACTGCGGGGAGACATGATACAAGTCTTTAAGTACCTGAACAAGTTCAGCCATCAGGCCTGGCTGGGCTATGAGGCCATATTTATTTGCTTTTTTGTTCGTTTTGCTTATTTTGTTGTTATTATTGTTGTTGTTTATTTTTATTATCATCATTCACACAGTCATTTTTATAATCATCATTCACACAGTCATTCATTCAGCACATACACTCTTCATTAGGAGAAGAGGAAGGAGGAAGAGATGGTGACGGAGGAGAAGGAGGAGGAAGAGATGGTGGAGGAGGAGGAGGAGGAAGAGATGGTGACGGAGGAGGAGGAGGAAGAAGAGATGGTGACGTAGGAGGAGGAGGAGGAAGAGATGGTGGCGGAGGAGGAGGAGGAGGAAGAGATGGTGGCGGAGGAGAAGGAGGAGGAAGAGATGGTGACGGAGGAGAAGGAGGAGGAAGAGATGGTGACGGAGAAGGAGGAGGAGGAAGAGATGGTGGCGGAGGAGGAGGAGGAAGAGATGGTGGCGGAGGAGGAGGAGGAAGAGATGGTGGCGGAGGAGGAGGAGGAAGAGATGGTGGCGGAGGAGGAGGAGGAAGAGATGGTGGCGGAGGAGGAGGAGGAGGAAGAGATGGTGGCGGAGGAGGAGGAGGAAGAGATGGTGGCGGAGGAGGAGGAGGAGGATGAAGAGATGGTGGCGGAGGAGGAGGAGGAGGAAGAGATGGTGGAGGAGGAGGAGGAGGATGAAGAGATGGTGGCGGAGGAGGAGGAGGATGAAGAGATGGTGGCGGAGGAGGAGGAGGATGAAGAGATGGTGGCGGAGGAGAAGGAGGAGGAAGAGATGGTGACGGAGGAGGAGGAGGAGGAAGAGATGGTGACGGAGGAGGAGGAGGGTGAAGAGATGGTGACGGAGGAGGAGGAGGAGGAAGAGATGGTGACGGAGGAGGAGGAGGAGGAAGAGATGGTGGAGGAGGAGGAGGAGGAAGAGATGGTGGCGGAGGAGGAGGAGGAAGAGATGGTGGCGGAGAAGGAGGAGGAGGAAGAAATGGTGACGGAGGAGGAGGAGGAAGAGATGGTGGCGGAGGAGAAGGAGGAGGAAGAGATGGTGGCGGAGGAGGAGGAGGAGGAAGAGATGATGGCGGAGGAGGAGGAGGAAGAGATGGTGGCGGAGGAGGAGGAGGAGGATGAAGAGATGGTGGCGGAGGAGGAGGAGGATGAAGAGATGGTGGCGGAGGAGGAGGAGGAGGAAGAGATGGTGCCGGAGGAGGAGGAGGAAGAGATGGTGATGGAGGAGGAGGAGGGTGAAGAGATGGTGACGGAGGAGGTGGAATAGATGGGGGCGGAGGAGGAGGAGGAGGAAGAGATGGTGGCGGAGGAGGAGGAGGAAGAGATGGTGGCGGAGGAGAAGGAGGAAGAGATGGTGAGAAGGAGGAGGAGGAAGAAGAGGAGGAGGAAGAAGAGATGGTGACGGAGGAGAAGGAGGAGGAAGAGATGGTGGCGGAGGAGGAGGAGGAAGAGATGATGGCGGAGGAGGAGGAGGAAGAGATGGTGGCGGAGGAGGAGGAGGAGGATGAAGAGATGGTGGCGGAGGAGGAGGAGGAAGAGATGGTGGCGGAGGAGGAGGAGGAGGAAGATGGTGGCGGAGGAGGAGGAGGAAGAGATGGTGACGGAGGAGGAGGAGGAAGAGATGGTGGCGGAGGAGGAGGAGGAGGAAGAGATGGTGACGGAGGAGGAGGAGGAGGAAGAGATGGTGACGGAGGAGGAGGAGGAGGAAGAGATGGTGGCGGAGGAGGAGGAGGAGGAAGAGATGGTGGCGGAGGAGGAGGAGGAAGAGATGGTGGCGGAGGAGGAGGAGGAGGAGGAAGAGATGGTGGCGGAGGAGGAGGAGGAAGAGATGGTGGCGGAGGAGGAGGAGGAGGAAGAGATGGTGGCGGAGGAGGAGGAGGAGGATGAAGAGATGGTGGCGGAGGAGGAGGAGGAGGAAGAGATGGTGGAGGAGGAGGAGGAGGATGAAGAGATGGTGGCGGAGGAGGAGGAGGAGGATGAAGAGATGGTGGCGGAGGAGGAGGAGGAGGAAGAGATGGTGACGGAGGAGGAGGAGGAGGATGAAGAGATGGTGGCGGAGGAGGAGGAGGAGGAAGAGATGGTGACGGAGGAGGAGGAGGAGGAAGAGATGGTGGCGGAGGAGGAGGAGGAGGAAGAGATGGTGGCGGAGGAGGAGGAGGAGGAAGAGATGGTGACGGAGGAGGAGGAGGAGGAAGAGATGGTGGCGGAGGAGAAGGAGGAGGAAGAGATGGTGACGGAGGAGGAGGAGGAGGAAGAGATGGTGGCGGAGGAGGAGGAGGAGGAAGAGATGGTGACGGAGGAGGAGGAGGAGGAAGAGATGGTGACGGAGGAGGAGGAGGAGGATGAAGAGATGGTGGCGGAGGAGGAGGAGGAGGAGGAAGAGATGGTGGCGGAGGAGGAGGAGGAGGAAGAGATGGTGACGGAGGAGGAGGAGGAGGAAGAGATGGTGACGGAGGAGGAGGAGGAGGAAGAGATGGTGACGGAGGAGGAGGAGGAGGATGAAGAGATGGTGGCGGAGGAGGAGGAGGAGGATGAAGAGATGGTGGCGGAGGAGGAGGAGGAGGAAGAGATGGTGGAGGAGGAGGAGGAAGAGATGGTGGAGGAGGAGGAGGAGGAGGAAGAGATGGTGGCGGAGGAGGAGGAGGAGGAAGAGATGGTGGAGGAGGAGGAGGAGGAAGAGATGGTGGAGGAGGAGGAGGAGGATGAAGAGATGGTGGCGGAGGAGGAGGAGGATGAAGAGATGGTGACGGAGGAGGAGGAGGAGGAGGAAGAGATGGTGGCAGAGGAGGAGGAGGAGGAAGAGATGCTGACGGAAGAGGAGGAGGAGGAAGAGATGGTGGCAGAGGAGGAGGAGGAGGAAGAGATGGTGGAGGAGGAGGAGGAGGAGGAAGAGATGGTGACAGAGGAGGAGGAGGAGGAAGAGATGGTGGCAGAGGAGGAGGAGGAGGAAGAGATGGTGGAGGAGGAGGAGGAGGAGGAAGAGATGGTGACGGAGGAGGAGGAGGAGGAAGAGATGGTGACGGAGGAGGAGGAGGAGGAAGAGATGGTGACGGAGGAGGAGGAGGAGGAAGAGATGCTGACGGAAGAGGAGGAGGAGGAAGAGATGGTGGCGGAGGAGGAGGAGGAGGAAGAGATGGTGGCGGAGGAGAAGGAGGAGGAAGAGATGGTGGCGGAGGAGGAGGAGGAGGAAGAGATGGTGTCGGAGGAGAAGGAGGAGGTAGAGATGGTGGCGGAGGAGGAGGAGGAGGAAGAGATGGTGGCGGAGGAGAAGGAGGAGGAAGAGATGGTGGCGGAGGAGGAGGAGGAGGAAGAGATGGTGGCGGAGGAGGAGGAGGAGGAGGAGGAGGAGGAAGAGATGGTGGCGGAGGAGGAGGAGGAGGAGGAGGAGGAAGAGATGGTGGCGGAGGAGGAGGAGGAGGAAGAGATGGTGACGGAGGAGGAGGAGGAGGAAGAGATGGTGGCGGAGGAGAAGGAGGAGGAAGAGATGGTGGCGGAGGAGGAGGAGGAAGAGATGGTGACGGAGGAGGAGGAGGAAGAAGAGGAGCAGGAGGAGAAGGAGGAGGAGGAGGAGGAGGAGGAGGAGGAAGAAGAGGAGCAGGAGGAGAAGGAGGAGGAGAAGGAGGAGGAGGAGGAAGAGGAACTTACGTGGTCGATGTTATACACACACACACACACACACCCAGACACACTAAGGAGGTTGGGAAATCTTACACCACATCATTAGTGTTTCCTCCTCCGCTAACGCTGCCTCTAATATGAGCACGTTCTCTTGATCACCTGCAGTCTATTTAAAGGCCCGGCTTTGATATATGGTAGTGTGTGTGTGTGTGTGTGTGTGTGTGTGTGTGTGTGATAGATAGATAGATGGAGAGAGAGAGAGAGAGAGAGCAAAGTTGATTGAGGTAAAAAGTACGTCATTACACAGTCAGAATGATGACAGAGCACAAACATTCCTGAGATGATAAACAGAAGGAGCCAAAGGTGCTACACGCAGGAGTGGTGGGGAAGAGAGGCGAGCAAGGCGGTTAACAGGTGAAAAGTGTGTATACCTGATGTGAAAAGTGGAACTAATTATTGAATATGCTGCCCTAAAGGAGAGATGGATGGATATATAGATCGAAAAAGATTTATAGATTGACTGATTGATCGATGGTCTTCAGGCAGCGGAGTCATTGTGAGAGTATTTAGTGTTGGTTGATCTATTTTCAGAATTTATAGGAAAAAAGTAAGTTAACACATTTTCACACAACATAAGACAAGTAAGTAGTTTCACTGCTTTTATTTCCTCTAGGATGGAGGTTAAGTTTCTGGTGCCGTTTGTTTGTTAATTTGTTTGTCTTTCGGTTTGCTAGATTACATAGAAACTGCATGTCCAATTTTCATGAAGCCTCTTGGAAAGGTTAATTATTACCCAAGGAGGAACTCAAAGAATTTTGCGAAATGTTACCCTAAAATTTACTGATTGATGGCGAGTTAATGTTAAAACCGACACAAATCAATAACAGGTTGGACACTTGGAAAAAGTCCACCTCTGGCAGTTGTCCTGCCCAGACCATGGAGGCGGGCCGGAAGGTGATCACGCCGGACCACGAGTTAAGCCCCGTTCACACTGTGCCGACTCTGGGCCACGACTACCCACGACTTTAGGGTACACGAGGTCTTGGGTGTTGATGTGAAAGGGTCGGGCATGTCTTGAAAGAGGTCTTGAGACTGTTGCCGAATGGTGCGCCGACGTCGTGACGGGAGTCTGGAGTCGTGAGGGTTAGCACGACATGCTGGCAACTAGTTGGCCGAATGTCCCAGACAGTCGGCAAGACACCAAGACGCCAATAAAACCTCCTCCCCCTTCTTGGAGCGTGGGAACCAACTTGTCAAATGGAAAAGTCGCTGGGCGTGGCCCAGAGTCGGCACAGTGTGAACGGGGCTTTACTATAGAGGGTACCATTAAAAGTTTGCTGATTACTGGGTGGCCGACCGACACCTTTCCGATGAAATACGATCAAACTTAGGTAATGCATACTCGAAAAAAAACTACTGACCCAATTTTCATGTCACTTTGTGGAAGAGTGTCCTGACAGCCGAAAACGGAGCCATTACATGATGACATTCTATTTTGAAACGCATCCCACTCACGAGCTGGTTGGGGTTGGTTGGTTAGCGTGGTGGAGGCACGGATCCCACTCACGGGGCTGTGTGGTGGCGTAGTGAAGGCGTGGATCCCACTCACGGGGCTCTGTGGTGACGTGGTGAAGGCGGGGATCCCACTCACGGGGCTATGTGATGGCGTGGTGAAGGCGGGGATCCCACTAACGGGGCTGTGTGGTGGCGTGGTGAAGGCGTGGATCACACTCACGGGGCTGTGTGGTGACGTGGTGAAGGCGCAGATCACACTCACGGGGCTGTGTGGTGGCGTGGTGAAGGCGCAGATCACACTCACGGGGCTGTGTGGTGGCGTGGTGAAGGCGCAGATCACACTCACGGGGCTGTGTGGTGGCGTGGTGAAGGCGTGGATCCCACTCACGGGGCTGTATGGTGGCGTGGTGAAGGCGCAGATCACACTCACGGGGCTGTATGGTGGCGTGGTGAAGGCGCATATCACACTCACGGGGCTGTCTGGTGGCGTGGTGAAGGCGCAGATCCCACTCACGGGGCTGTATGGTGGCGTGGTGAAGGCGCAGATCACACTCACGGGGCTGTATGGTGGCGTGGTGAAGGCGCAGATCACACTCACGGGGCTGTATGGTGGCGTGGTGAAGGCGTGGATCCCACTCACGGGGCTGTATGGTGGCGTGGTGAAGGCGTGGATCCCACTCACGGGGCTGTATGGTGGCGTGGTGAAGGCGTGGATCCCACTCACCGGGCTGTATGGTGGCGTGGTGAAGGCGTGGATCCCACTCACGGGGCTGTATGGTGGCGTGG